>NW_026973007.1:0-30304 GCF_036711695.1 Zophobas morio | reverse complement strand
GGGCTCGGAAAGTGCAACGAAACCATCAAATTTTAGCTAGAAACTGTATTTTGAATGCATAAAATTGACCTAAACGTCTCCTTTTCCTATTCTGAGTCGATTCTGCATGCTTTAAGTGTGTTTGGTGGCTCAGAACCATCAAAAAACGTTGAAATATAGTTCAAATTCAATAAAAATCGACAAAAATACAGTTTCTAGCTAAAATTTGATGGTTTCGTTGCACTTTCCGAGCCCGTAGGGTATCTGAGTGGCTTAAAAGTACAAGAAAACACTTCAAAAGTGACGTTTCTGAAGAATTTTAACAGACTTCTTGTATCTACGAACGCCAGAATGCATAAAATTGACCTAAACGTCTCCTTTTCCTATTCTGAGTCGATTCTGCATGCTTTAAGTGTGTTTGGTGGCTCAGAACCATCAAAAAACGTTGAAATATAGTTCAAATTCAATAAAAATCGACAAAAATACAGTTTCTAGCTAAAATTTGATGGTTTCGTTGCACTTTCCGAGCCCGTAGGGTATCTGAGTGGCTTAAAAGTACAAGAAAACACTTCAAAAGTGACGTTTCTGAAGAATTTTAACAGTTTTCTTGTATCTACGAACGCCAGAATGCATAAAATTGACCTAAACGTCTCCTTTTCCTATTCTGAGTCGATTCTGCATGCTTTAAGTGTGTTTGGTGGCTCAGAACCATCAAAAAACGTTGAAATATAGTTCAAATTCAATAAAAATCGACAAAAATACAGTTTCTAGCTAAAATTTGATGGTTTAGTTGCACTTTCCGAGCCCGTAGGGTATCTGAGTGGCTTAAAAGTACAAGAAAACACTTCAAAAGTGACGTTTCTGAAGAATTTTAACAGTTTTCTTGTATCTACGAACGCCAGAATGCATAAAATTGACCTAAACGTCTCCTTTTCCTATTCTGAGTCGATTCTGCATGCTTTAAGTGTGTTTGGTGGCTCAGAACCATCAAAAAACGTTGAAATATAGTTCAAATTCAATAAAAATCGACAAAAATTCAGTTTCTAGCTAAAATTTGATGGTTTCGTTGCACTTTCCGAGCCCGTAGGGTATCTGAGTGGCTTAAAAGTACAAGAAAACATTTCAAAAGTGACGTTTCTGAAGAATTTTAACAGTTTTCTTGTATCTACGAACGCCAGAATGCATAAAATTGACCTAAACGTCTCCTTTTCCTATTCTGAGTCGATTCTGCATGCTTTAAGTGTGTTTGGTGGCTCAGAACCATCAAAAAACGTTGAAATATAGTTCAAATTCAATAAAAATCGACAAAAATACAGTTTCTAGCTAAAATTTGATGGTTTCGTTGCACTTTCCGAGCCCGTAGGGTACCTGAGTGGCTTAAAAGTACAAGAAAACACTTCAAAAGTGACGTTTCTGAAGAATTTTAACAGTTTTCTTGTATCTACGCACGCCAGAATGCATAAAATTGACCTAGACGTCTCCTTTTCCTATTCTGAGTCGATTCTGCATGCTTTAAGTGTGTTTGGTGGCTCAGAACCATCAAAAAACGTTGAAATATAGTTCAAATTCAATAAAAATTGACAAAAGTACAGTTTCTAGCAAAAATTTGATGGTTTCGTTGCACTTTCCGAGCCCGTAGGGTATCTGAGTGGCTTAAAATTACAAGAAAACACTTCAAAAGTGACGTTTCTGAAGAATTTTAACAGTTTTCTTGTATCTACGAACGCCAGAATGCATAAAATTGACCTAAACGTCTCCTTTTCCTATTCTGAGTCGATTCTGCATGCTTTAAGTGTGTTTGGTGGCTCAGAACCATCAAAAAACTTTGAAATATAGTTCAAATTCAATAAAAATTGACAAAAATACAGTTTCTAGCTAAAATTTGATGGTTTCGTTGCACTTTCCGAGCCCGTAGGGTATCTGAGTGGCTTAAAAGTACAAGAAAACACTTCAAAAGTGACGTTTCTGAAGAATTTTAACAGTTTTCTTGTATCTACGAACGCCAGAATGCATAAAATTGACCTAAACGTCTCCTTTTCCTATTCTGAGTCGATTCTGCATGCTTTAAGTGTGTTTGGTGGCTCAGAACCATCAAAAAACGTTGAAATATAGTTCAAATTCAATAAAAATCGACAAAAATACAGTTTCTAGCTAAAATTTGATGGTTTCGTTGCACTTTCCGAGCCCGTAGGGTATCTGAGTGGCTTAAAAGTACAAGAAAACACTTCAAAAGTGACGTTTCTGAAGAATTTTAACAGTTTTCTTGTATCTACGAACGCCAGAATGCATAAAATTGACCTAAACGTCTCCTTTTCCTATTCTGAGTCGATTCTGCATGCTTTAAGTGTGTTTGGTGGCTCAGAACCATCAAAAAACGTTGAAATATAGTTCAAATTCAATAAAAATCGACAAAAATACAGTTTCTAGCTAAAATTTGATGGTTTCGTTGCACTTTCCGAGCCCGTAGGGTATCTGAGTGGCTTAAAAGTACAAGAAAACACTTCAAAAGTGACGTTTCTGAAGAATTTTAACAGTTTTCTTGTATATACGAACGCCAGAATGCATAAAATTGACCTAAACGTCTCCTTTTCCTATTCTGAGTCGATTCTGCATGCTTTAAGTGTGTTTGGTGGCTCAGAACCATCAAAAAACGTTGAAATATAGTTCAAATTCAATAAAAATCGACAAAAATACAGTTTCTAGAGAAAATTTGATGGTTTCGTTGCACTTTCCGAGCCCGTAGGGTATCTGAGTGGCTTAAAACTACAAGAAAACACTTCAAAAGTGACGTTTCTGAAGAATTTTAACAGTTTTCTTGTATCTACGAACGCCAGAATGCATAAAATTGACCTAAACGTCTCCTTTTCCTATTCTGAGTCGATTCTGCATGCTTTAAGTGTGTTTGGCGGCTCAGAACCATCAAAAAACGTTGAAATATAGTTCAAATTCAATAAAAATTGACAAAAGTACAGTTTCTAGCAAAAATTTGATGGTTTCGTTGCACTTTCCGAGCCCGTAGGGTATCTGAGTGGCTTAAAATTACAAGAAAACACTTCAAAAGTGACGTTTCTGAAGAATTTTAACAGTTTTCTTGTATCTACGAACGCCAGAATGCATAAAATTGACCTAAACGTCTCCTTTTCCTATTCTGAGTCGATTCTGCATGCTTTAAGTGTGTTTGGTGGCTCAGAACCATCAAAAAACTTTGAAATATAGTTCAAATTCAATAAAAATTGACAAAAATACAGTTTCTAGCTAAAATTTGATGGTTTCGTTGCACTTTCCGAGCCCGTAGGGTATCTGAGTGGCTTAAAAGTACAAGAAAACACTTCAAAAGTGACGTTTCTGAAGAATTTTAACAGTTTTCTTGTATCTACGAACGCCAGAATGCATAAAATTGACCTAAACGTCTCCTTTTCCTATTCTGAGTCGATTCTGCATGCTTTAAGTGTGTTTGGTGGCTCAGAACCATCAAAAAACGTTGAAATATAGTTCAAATTCAATAAAAATCGACAAAAATACAGTTTCTAGCTAAAATTTGATGGTTTCGTTGCACTTTCCGAGCCCGTAGGGTATCTGAGCGGCTTAAAAGTACAAGAAAACACTTCAAAAGTGACGTTTCTGAAGAATTTTAACAGTTTTCTTGTATCTACGAACGCCAGAATGCATAAAATTGACCTAAACGTCTCCTTTTCCTATTCTGAGTCGATTCTGCATGCTTTAAGTGTGTTTGGTGGCTCAGAACCATCAAAAAACGTTGAAATATAGTTCAAATTCAATAAAAATCGACAAAAATAGAGTTTCTAGCTAAAATTTGATGGTTTCGTTGCACTTTCCGAGCCCGTAGGGTATCTGAGTGGCTTAAAAGTACAAGAAAACACTTCAAAAGTGACGTTTCTGAAGAATTTTAACAGTTTTCTTGTATATACGAACGCCAGAATGCATAAAATTGACCTAAACGTCTCCTTTTCCTATTCTGAGTCGATTCTGCATGCTTTAAGTGTGTTTGGTGGCTCAGAACCATCAAAAAACGTTGAAATATAGTTCAAATTCAATAAAAATCGACAAAAATACAGTTTCTAGCTAAAATTTGATGGTTTCGTTGCACTTTCCGAGCCCGTAGGGTATCTGAGTGGCTTAAAAGTACAAGAAAACACTTCAAAAGTGACGTTTCTGAAGAATTTTAACAGTTTTCTTGTATCTACGAACGCCAGAATGCATAAAATTGACCTAAACGTCTCCTTTTCCTATTCTGAGTCGATTCTGCATGCTTTAAGTGTGTTTGGAGGCTCAGAACCATCAAAAAACGTTGAAATATAGTTCAAATTCAATAAAAATCGACAAAAATACAGTTTCTAGCTAAAATTTGATGGTTTCGTTGCACTTTCCGAGCCCGTAGGGTATCTGAGTGGCTTAAAATTACAAGAAAACACTTCAAAAGTGACGTTTCTGAAGAATTTTAACAGTTTTCTTGTTTCTACGAACACCAGAATGCATAAAATTGACCTAAACGTCTCCTTTTCCTATTCTGAGTCGATTCTGCATGCTTTAAGTGTGTTTGGTGGCTCAGAACCATCAAAAAACGTTGAAATATAGTTCAAATTCAATAAAAATCGACAAAAATACAGTTTCTAGCTAAAATTTGATGGTTTCGTTGCACTTTCCGAGCCCGTAGGGTATCTGAGTGGCTTAAAAGTACAAGAAAACACTTCAAAAGTGACGTTTCTGAAGAATTTTAACAGTTTTCTTGTATCTACGAACGCCAGAATGCATAAAATTGACCTAAACGTCTCCTTTTCCTATTCTGAGTCGATTCTGCATGCTTTAAGTGTGTTTGGTGGCTCAGAACCATCAAAAAACGTTGAAATATAGTTCAAATTCAATAAAAATCGACAAAAATACAGTTTCTAGCTAAAATTTGATGGTTTCGTTGCACTTTCCGAGCCCGTAGGGTATCTGAGTGGCTTAAAAGTACAAGAAAACACTTCAAAAGTGACGTTTCTGAAGAATTTTAACAGTTTTCTTGTATCTACGAACGCCAGAATGCATAAAATTGACCTAAACGTCTCCTTTTCCTATTCTGAGTCGATTCTGCATGCTTTAAGTGTGTTTGGTGGCTCAGAACCATCAAAAAACGTTGAAATATAGTTCAAATTCAATAAAAATCGACAAAAATACAGTTTCTAGCTAAAATTTGATGGTTTCGTTGCACTTTCCGAGCCCGCAGGGTATCTGAGTGGCTTAAAAGTACAAGAAAACACTTCAAAAGTGACGTTTCTGAAGAATTTTAACAGTTTTCTTGTATCTACGAACGCCAGAATGCATAAAATTGACCTAAACGTCTCCTTTTCCTATTCTGAGTCGATTCTGCATGCTTTAAGTGTGTTTGGTGGCTCAGAACCATCAAAAAACTTTGAAATATACTTCAAATTCAATAAAAATCGACAAAAATACAGTTTCCAGCTAAAATTTGATGGTTTCGTTGCACTTTCCGAGCCCGTAGGGTATCTGAGTGGCTTAAAAGTACAAGAAAACACTTCAAAAGTGACGTTTCTGAAGAATTTTAACAGTTTTCTTGTATCTACGAACGCCAGAATGCATAAAATTGACCTAAACGTCTCCTTTTCCTATTCTGAGTCGATTCTGCATGCTTTAAGTGTGTTTGGTGGCTCAGAACCATCAAAAAACGTTGAAATATAGTTCAAATTCAATCAAAATCGACAAAAATACAGTTTCTAGCTAAAATTTGATGGTTTCGTTGCACTTTCCGAGCCCGCAGGGTATCTGAGTGGCTTAAAAGTACAAGAAAACACTTCAAAAGTGACGTTTCTGAAGAATTTTAACAGTTTTCTTGTATCTACGAACGCCAGAATGCATAAAATTGACCTAAACGTCTCCTTTTCCTATTCTGAGTCGATTCTGCATGCTTTAAGTGTGTTTGGTGGCTCAGAACCATCAAAAAACGTTGAAATATAGTTCAAATTCAATAAAAATCGACAAAAATACAGTTTCCACCTAAAATTTGATGGTTTCGTTGCACTTTCCGAGCCCGTAGGGTATCTGAGTGGCTTAAAAGTACAAGAAAACACTTCAAAAGTGACGTTTCTGAAGAATTTTAACAGTTTTCTTGTATCTACGAACGCCAGAATGCATAAAATTGACCTAAACGTCTCCTTTTCCTATTCTGAGTCGATTCTGCATGCTTTAAGTGTGTTTGGTGGCTCAGAACCATCAAAAAACGTTGAAATATAGTTCAAATTCAATAAAAATCGACAAAAATACAGTTTCTAGCTAAAATTTGATGGTTTCGTTGCACTTTCCGAGCCCGTAGGGTATCTGAGTGGCTTAAAAGTACAAGAAAACACTTCAAAAGTGACGTTTCTGAAGAATTTTGACAGTTTTCTTGTATCTACGAACGCCAGAATGCATAAAATTGACCTAAACGTCTCCTTTTCCTATTCTGAGTCGATTCTGCATGCTTTAAGTGTGTTTGGTGGCTCAGAACCATCAAAAAAAGTTGAAATATAGTTCAAATTCAATAAAAATCGACAAAAATACAGTTTCTAGCTAAAATTTGATGGTTTCGTTGCACTTTCCGAGCCCGTAGGGTATCTGAGTGGCTTAAAAGTACAAGAAAACACTTCAAAAGTGACGTTTCTGAAGAATTTTAACAGTTTTCTTGTATCTACGAACGCCAGAATGCATAAAATTGACCTAAACGTCTCCTTTTCCTATTCTGAGTCGATTCTGCATGCTTTAAGTGTGTTTGGTGGCTCAGAACCATCAAAAAACGTTGAAATATAGTTCAAATTCAATAAAAATCGACAAAAATACAGTTTCTAGCTAAAATTTGATGGTTTCGTTGCTCTTTCCGTGCCCGTAGGGTATCTGAGTGGCTTAAAAGTACAAGAAAACACTTCAAAAGTGACGTTTCTGAAGAATTTTAACAGTTTTCTTGTATCTACGAACGCCAGAATGCATAAAATTGACCTAAACGTCTCCTTTTCCTATTCTGAGTCGATTCTGCATGCTTTAAGTGTGTTTGGTGGCTCAGAACCATCAAAAAACGTTGAAATATAGTTCAAATTCAATAAAAATCGACAAAAATACAGTTTCTAGCTAAAATTTGATGGTTTCGTTGCACTTTCCGAGCCCGCAGGGTATCTGAGTGGCTTAAAAGTACAAGAAAACACTTCAAAAGTGACGTTTCTGAAGAATTTTAACAGTTTTCTTGTATCTACGAACGCCAGAATGCATAAAATTGACCTAAACGTCTCCTTTTCCTATTCTGAGTCGATTCTGCATGCTTTAAGTGTGTTTGGTGGCTCAGAACCATCAAAAAACTTTGAAATATAGTTCAAATTCAATAAAAATCGACAAAAATACAGTTTCCAGCTAAAATTTGATGGTTTCGTTGCACTTTCCGAGCCCGCAGGGTATCTGAGTGGCTTAAAAGTACAAGAAAACACTTCAAAAGTGACGTTTCTGAAGAATTTTAACAGTTTTCTTGTATCTACGAACGCCAGAATGCATAAAATTGACCTAAACGTCTCCTTTTCCTATTCTGAGTCGATTCTGCATGCTTTAAGTGTGTTTGGTGGCTCAGAACCATCAAAAAACTTTGAAATATAGTTCAAATTCGATAAAAATCGACAAAAATACAGTTTCCAGCTAAAATTTGATGGTTTCGTTGCACTTTCCGAGCCCGTAGGGTATCTGAGTGGCTTAAAAGTACAAGAAAACACTTCAAAAGTGACGTTTCTGAAGAATTTTAACAGTTTTCTTGTATCTACGAACGCCAGAATGCATAAAATTGACCTAAACGTCTCCTTTTCCTATTCTGAGTCGATTCTGCATGCTTTAAGTGTGTTTGGTGGCTCAGAACCATCAAAAAACGTTGAAATATAGTTCAAATTCAATAAAAATCGACAAAAATACAGTTTCTAGCTAAAATTTGATGGTTTCGTTGCACTTTCCGTGCCCGTAGGGTATCTGAGTGGCTTAAAAGTACAAGAAAACACTTCAAAAGTGACGTTTCTGAAGAATTTTAACAGTTTTCTTGTATCTACGAACGCCAGAATGCATAAAATTGACCTAAACGTCTCCTTTTCCTATTCTGAGTCGATTCTGCATGCTTTAAGTGTGTTTGGTGGCTCAGAACCATCAAAAAACGTTGAAATATAGTTCAAATTCAATAAAAATCGACAAAAATACAGTTTCTAGCTAAAATTTGATGGTTTCGTTGCACTTTCCGAGCCCGCAGGGTATCTGAGTGGCTTAAAAGTACAAGAAAACACTTCAAAAGTGACGTTTCTGAAGAATTTTAACAGTTTTCTTGTATCTACGAACGCCAGAATGCATAAAATTGACCTAAACGTCTCCTTTTCCTATTCTGAGTCGATTCTGCATGCTTTAAGTGTGTTTGGTGGCTCAGAACCATCAAAAAACTTTGAAATATAGTTCAAATTCAATAAAAATCGACAAAAATACAGTTTCCAGCTAAAATTTGATGGTTTCGTTGCACTTTCCGAGCCCGCAGGGTATCTGAGTGGCTTAAAAGTACAAGAAAACACTTCAAAAGTGACGTTTCTGAAGAATTTTAACAGTTTTCTTGTATCTACGAACGCCAGAATGCATAAAATTGACCTAAACGTCTCCTTTTCCTATTCTGAGTCGATTCTGCATGCTTTAAGTGTGTTTGGTGGCTCAGAACCATCAAAAAACTTTGAAATATAGTTCAAATTCAATAAAAATCGACAAAAATACAGTTTCCAGCTAAAATTTGATGGTTTCGTTGCACTTTCCGAGCCCGTAGGGTATCTGAGTGGCTTAAAAGTACAAGAAAACACTTCAAAAGTGACGTTTCTGAAGAATTTTAACAGTTTTCTTGTATCTACGAACGCCAGAATGCATAAAATTGACCTAAACGTCTCCTTTTCCTATTCTGAGTCGATTCTGCATGCTTTAAGTGTGTTTGGTGGCTCAGAACCATCAAAAAACGTTGAAATATAGTTCAAATTCAATAAAAATCGACAAAAATACAGTTTCTAGCTAAAATTTGATGGTTTCTATATCTATATCTATATTTCAACGTTTTTTGATGGTTCTGAGCCACCAAACACACTTAAAGCATGCAGAATCGACTCAGAATAGGAAAAGGAGACGTTTAGGTCAATTTTATGCATTCTGGCGTTCGTAGATACAAGAAAACTGTTAAAATTCTTCAGAAACGTCACTTTTGAAGTGTTTTCTTGTACTTTTAAGCCACTCAGATACCCGACGGGCTCGGAAAGTGCAACGAAACCATCAAATTTTAGCTAGAAACTGTATTTTTGTCGATTTTTATTGAATTTGAACTATATTTCAACGTTTTTTCATGGTTCTGAGCCACCAAACACACTTAAAGCATGCAGAATCGGCTCAGAATAGGAAAAGGAGACGTTTAGGTCAATTTTATGCATTCTGGCGTTCGTAGATACAAGAAAACTGTTAAAATTCTTCAGAAACGTCACTTTTGAAGTGTTTTCTTGTACTTTTAAGCCACTCAGATACCCTACGGGCTCGGAAAGTGCAACGAAACCATCAAATTTTAGCTAGAAACTGTATTTTTGTCGATTTTTATTGAATTTGAACTATATTTCAACGTTTTTTGATGGTTCTGAGCCACCAAACACACTTAAAGCATGCAAAATCGACTCAGAATAGGAAAAGGAGACGTTTAGGTCAATTTTATGCATTCTGGCGTTCGTAGATACAAGAAAACAGTTAAAATTCTTCAGAAACGTCACTTTTGAAGTGTTTTCTTGTACTTTTAAGCCACTCAGATACCCTACGGGCTCGGAAAGTGCAACGAAACCATCAAATTTTAGCTAGAAACTGTATTTTTGTCGATTTTTATTGAATTTGAACTATATTTCAACGTTTTTTGATGGTTCTGAGCCACCAAACACACTTAAAGCATGCAGAATCGACTCAGAATAGGAAAAGGAGACGTTTAGGTCAATTTTATGCATTCTGGCGTTCGTAGATACAAGAAAACTGTTAAAATTCTTCAGAAACGTCACTTTTGAAGTGTTTTCTTGTACTTTTAAGCCACTCAGATACCCTACGGTCTCGGAAAGTGCAACGAAACCATCAAATTTTAGCTAGAAACTGTATTTTTGTCGATTTTTATTGAATTTGAACTATATTTCAACGTTTTTTGATGGTTCTGAGCCACCAAACACACTTAAAGCATGCAGAATCGGCTCAGAATAGGAAAAGGAGACGTTTAGGTCAATTTTATGCATTCTGGCGTTCGTAGATACAAGAAAACTGTTAAAATTCTTCAGAAACGTCACTTTTGAAGTGTTTTCTTGTACTTTTAAGCCACTCAGATACCCTACGGGCTCGGAAAGTGCAACGAAACCATCAAATTTTAGCTAGAAACTGTATTTTTGTCGATTTTTATTGAATTTGAACTATATTTCAACGTTTTTTGATGGTTCTGAGCCACCAAACACACTTAAAGCATGCAAAATCGACTCAGAATAGGAAAAGGAGACGTTTAGGTCAATTTTATGCATTCTGGCGTTCGTAGATACAAGAAAACAGTTAAAATTCTTCAGAAACGTCACTTTTGAAGTGTTTTCTTGTACTTTTAAGCCACTCAGATACCCTACGGGCTCGGAAAGTGCAACGAAACCATCAAATTTTAGCTAGAAACTGTATTTTTGTCGATTTTTATTGAATTTGAACTATATTTCAACGTTTTTTGATGGTTCTGAGCCACCAAACACACTTAAAGCATGCAGAATCGACTCAGAATAGGAAAAGGAGACGTTTAGGTCAATTTTATGCATTCTGGCGTTCGTAGATACAAGAAAACTGTTAAAATTCTTCAGAAACGTCACTTTTGAAGTGTTTTCTTGTACTTTTAAGCCACTCAGATACCCTACGGGCTCGGAAAGTGCAACGAAACCATCAAATTTTAGCTAGAAACTGTATTTTTGTCGATTTTTATTGAATTTGAACTATATTTCAACGTTTTTTGATGGTTCTGAGCCACCAAACACACTTAAAGCATGCAGAATCGACTCAGAATAGGAAAAGGAGTCGTTTAGGTCAATTTTATGCATTCTGGCGTTCGTAGATACAAGAAAACTGTTAAAATTCTTCAGAAAAGTCACTTTTGAAGTGTTTTCTTGTACTTTTAAGCCACTCAGATACCCTACGGGCTCGGAAAGTGCAACGAAACCATCAAATTTTAGCTAGAAACTGTATTTTTGTCGATTTTTATTGAATTTGAACTATATTTCAACGTTTTTTGATGGTTCTGAGCCACCAAACACACTTAAAGCATGCAGAATCGACTCAGAATAGGAAAAGGAGACGTTTAGGTCAATTTTATGCATTCTGGCGTTCGTAAATACAAGAAAACTGTTAAAATTCTTCAGAAACGTCACTTTTGAAGTGTTTTCTTGTACTTTTAAGCCACTCAGATACCCTACGGGCTCGGAAAGTGCAACGAAACCATCAAATTTTAGCTAGAAACTGTATTTTTGTCGATTTTTATTGAATTTGAACTATATTTCAACGTTTTTTGATGGTTCTGAGCCACCAAACACACTTAAAGCATGCAGAATCGACTCAGAATAGGAAAAGGAGACGTTTAGGTCAATTTTATGCATTCTGGCGTTCGTAAATACAAGAAAACTGTTAAAATTCTTCAGAAACGTCACTTTTGAAGTGTTTTCTTGTACTTTTAAGCCACTCAGATACCCTACGGGCTCGGAAAGTGCAACGAAACCATCAAATTTTAGCTAGAAACTGTATTTTTGTCGATTTTTATTGAATTTGAACTATATTTCAACGTTTTTTGATGGTTCTGAGCCACCAAACACACTTAAAGCATGCAGAATCGACTCAGAATAGGAAAAGGAGACGTTTAGGTCAATTTTATGCATTCTGGCGTTCGTAGATACAAGAAAACTGTTAAAATTCTTCAGAAACGTCACTTTTGAAGTGTTTTCTTGTACTTTTAAGCCACTTAGACACCCTACGGGCTCGGAAAGTGCAACGAAACCATCAAATTTTAGCTAGAAACTGTATTTTTGTCGATTTTTATTGAATTTGAACTATATTTCAATGTTTTTTGATGGTTCTGAGCCACCAAACACACTTAAAGCATGCAGAATCGACTCAGAATAGGAAAAGGAGACGTTTAGGTCAATTTTATGCATTCTGGCGTTCGTAGATACAAGAAAACTGTTAAAATTCTTCAGAAACGTCACTTTTGAAGTGTTTTCTTGTACTTTTAAGCCACTCAGATACCCTACGGGCTCGGAAAGTGCAACGAAACCATCAAATTTTAGCTAGAAACTGTATTTTTGTCGATTTTTATTGAATTTGAACTATATTTCAACGTTTTTTGATGGTTCTGAGCCACCAAACACACTTAAAGCATGCAGAATCGACTCAGAATAGGAAAAGGAGACGTTTAGGTCAATTTTATGCATTCTGGCGTTCGTAGATACAAGAAAACTGTTAAAATTCTTCAGAAACGTCACTTTTGAAGTGTTTTCTTGTACTTTTAAGCCACTCAGATACCCTACGGGCTCGGAAAGTGCAACGAAACCATCAAATTTTAGCTAGAAACTGTATTTTTGTCGATTTTTATTGAATTTGAACTATATTTCAACGTTTTTTGATGGTTCTGAGCCACCAAACACACTTAAAGCATGCAGAATCGACTCAGAATAGGAAAAGGAGACGTTTAGGTCAATTTTATGCATTCTGGCGTTCGTAGATACAAGAAAACTGTTAAAATTTTTCAGAAACGTCACTTTTGAAGTGTTTTCTTGTACTTTTAAGCCACTCAGATACCCTACGGGCTCGGAAAGTGCAACGAAACCATAAAATTTTAGCTAGAAACTGTATTTTTGTCGATTTTTATTGAATTTGAACTATATTTCAACGTTTTTTGATGGTTCTGAGCCACCAAACACACTTAAAGCATGCAGAATCGACTCAGAATAGGAAAAGGAGACGTTTAGGTCAATTTTATGCATTCTGGCGTTCGTAGATACAAGAAAACTGTTAAAATTCTTCAGAAACGTCACTTTTGAAGTGTTTTCTTGTACTTTTAAGCCACTCAGATACCCTACGGGCTCGGAAAGTGCAACGAAACCATCAAATTTTAGCTAGAAACTGTATTTTTGTCGATTTTTATTGAATTTGAACTATATTTCAACGTTTTTTGATGGTTCTGAGCCACCAAACACACTTAAAGCATGCAGAATCGACTCAGAATAGGAAAAGGAGACGTTTAGGTCAATTTTATGCATTCTGGCGTTCGTAGATACAAGAAAACTGTTAAAATTCTTCAGAAACGTCACTTTTGAAGTGTTTTCTTGTACTTTTAAGCCACTCAGATAACCTACGGGCTCGGAAAGTGCAACGAAACCATCAAATTTTAGCTAGAAACTGTATTTTTGTCGATTTTTATTGAATTTGAACTATATTTCAACGTTTTTTGATGGTTCTGAGCCACCAAACACACTTAAAGCATGCAGAATCGACTCAGAATAGGAAAAGGAGACGTTTAGGTCAATTTTATGCATTCTGGCGTTCGTAGATACAAGAAAACTGTTAAAATTCTTCAGAAACGTCACTTTTGAAGTGTTTTCTTGTACTTTTAAGCCACTCAGATACCCGACGGGCTCGGAAAGTGCAACGAAACCATCAAATTTTAGCTAGAAACTGTATTTTTGTCGATTTTTATTGAATTTGAACTATATTTCAACGTTTTTTGATGGTTCTGAGCCACCAAACACACTTAAAGCATGCAGAATCGACTCAGAATAGGAAAAGGAGACGTTTAGGTCAATTTTATGCATTCTGGCGTTCGTAGATACAAGAAAACTGTTAAAATTCTTCAGAAACGTCACTTTTGAAGTGTTTTCTTGTACTTTTAAGCCACTCAGATACCCAACGGGCTCGGAAAGTGCAACGAAACCATCAAATTTTAGCTAGAAACTGTATTTTTGTCGATTTTTATTGAATTTGAACTATATTTCAATGTTTTTTGATGGTTCTGAGCCACCAAACACACTTAAAGCATGCAGAATCGACTCAGAATAGGAAAAGGAGACGTTTAGGTCAATTTTATGCATTCTGGCGTTCGTAGATACAAGAAAACTGTTAAAATGCTTCAGAAACGTCACTTTTGAAGTGTTTTCTTGTACTTTTAAGCCACTCAGATACCCTACGGGCTCGGAAAGTGCAACGAAACCATCAAATTTTAGCTAGAAACTGTATTTTTGTCGATTTTTATTGAATTTGAACTATATTTCAACGTTTTTTGATGGTTCTGAGCCACCAAACACACTTAAAGCATGCAGAATCGACTCAGAATAGGAAAAGGAGACGTTTAGGTCAATTTTATGCATTCTGGCTTTCGTAGATACAAGAAAACTGTTAAAATTCTTCAGAAACGTCACTTTTGAAGTGTTTTCTTGTACTTTTAAGCCACTCAGATACCCTACGGGCTCGGAAAGTGCAACGAAACCATCAAATTTTAGCTAGAAACTGTATTTTTGTCGATTTTTATTGAATTTGAACTATATTTCAACGTTTTTTGATGGTTCTGAGCCACCAAACACACTTAAAGCATGCAGAATCGACTCAGAATAGGAAAAGGAGACGTTTAGGTCAATTTTATGCATTCTGGCGTTCGTAGATACAAGAAAACTGTTAAAATTCTTCAGAAACGTCACTTTTGAAGTGTTTTCTTGTACTTTTAAGCCACTCAGATACCCTACGGGCTCGGAAAGTGCAACGAAACCATCAAATTTTAGCTAGAAACTGTATTTTTGTCGATTTTTATTGAATTTGAACTATATTTCAACGTTTTTTGATGGTTCTGAGCCACCAAACACACTTAAAGCATGCAGAATCGACTCAGAATAGGAAAAGGAGACGTTTAGGTCAATTTTATGCATTCTGGCGTTCGTAGATACAAGAAAACTGTTAAAATTCTTCAGAAACGTCACTTTTGAAGTGTTTTCTTGTACTTTTAAGCCACTCAGATACCCTACGGGCTCGGAAAGTGCAACGAAACCATCAAATTTTAGCTAGAAACTGTATTTTTGTCGATTTTTATTGAATTTGAACTATATTTCAACGTTTTTTGATGGTTCTGAGCCACCAAACACACTTAAAGCATGCAGAATCGACTCAGAATAGGAAAAGGAGACGTTTAGGTCAATTTTATGCATTCTGGCGTTCGTAGATACAAGAAAACTGTTAAAATTCTTCAGAAACGTCACTTTTGAAATGTTTTCTTGTACTTTTAAGCCACTCAGATACCCTACGGGCTCGGAAAATGCAACGAAACCATCAAATTTTAGCTAGAAACTGCATAAAATTGACCTAAACGTCTCCTTTTCCTATTCTGAGTCGATTCTGCATACTTTAAGTGTGTTTGGTGGCTCAGAACCATCAAAAAACGTTGAAATATAGTTCAAATTCAATAAAAATCGACAAAAATACAGTTTCTAGCTAAAATTTGATGGTTTCGTTGCACTTCCCGAGCCCGTAGGGTATCTGAGTGGCTTAAAAGTACAAGAAAACACTTCAAAAGTGACGTTTCTGAAAAATTTTAACAGTTTTCTTGTATCTACGAACGCCAGAATGCATAAAATTGACCTAAACGTCTCCTTTTCCTATTCTGAGTCGATTCTGCATGCTTTAAGTGTGTTTGGTGGCTCAGAACCATCAAAAAACGTTGAAATATAGTTCAAATTCAATAAAAATTGACAAAAATACAGTTTCTAGCTAAAATTTGATGGTTTCGTTGCACTTTCCGAGCCCGTAGGGGATCTGAGTGGCTTAAAAGTACAAGAAAACACTTCAAAAGTGACGTTTCTGAAGAATTTTAACAGTTTTCTTGTATCTACAAACGCCAGAATGCATAAAATTGACCTAAACGTCTCCTTTTCCTATTCTGAGTCGATTCTGCATACTTTAAGTGTGTTTGGTGGCTCAGAACCATCAAAAAACGTTGAAATATAGTTCAAATTCAATAAAAATCGACAAAAATACAGTTTCTAGCTAAAATTTGATGGTGTCGTTGCACTCTCCGAGCCCGTAGGGTATCTGAGTGGCTTAAAAGTACAAGAAAACACTTCAAAAGTGACGTTTCTGAAGAATTTTAACAGTTTTCTTGTATCTACGAACGCCAGAATGCATAAAATTGACCTAAACGTCTCCTTTTCCTATTCTGAGTCGATTCTGCATGCTTTAAGTGTGTTTGGTGGCTCAGAACCATCAAAAAACGTTGAAATATAGTTCAAATTCAATAAAAATCGACAAAAATACAGTTTCTAGCTAAAATTTGATGGTTTCGTTGCACTTTCCGAGCCCGTAGGGTATCTGAGTGGCTTAAAAGTACAAGAAAACACTTCAAAAGTGACGTTTCTGAAGAATTTTAACAGTTTTCTTGTATCTACGAACGCCAGGATGCATAAAATTGACCTAAACGTCTCCTTTTCCTATTCTGAGTCGATTCTGCATGCTTTAAGTGTGTTTGGTGGCTCAGAACCATCAAAAAACGTTGAAATATAGTTCAAATTCAATAAAAATCGACAAAAATACAGTTTCTAGCTAAAATTTGATGGTTTCGTTGCACTTTCCGAGCTCGTAGGGTATCTGAGTGGCTTAAAAGTACAAGAAAACACTTCAAAAGTGACGTTTCTGAAGAATTTTAACAGTTTTCTTGTATCTACGAACGCCAGAATGCATAAAATTGACCTAAATGTCTCCTTTTCCTATTCTGAGTCGATTCTGCATGCTTTAAGTGTGTTTGGTGGCTCAGAACCATCAAAAAACGTTGAAATATAGTTCAAATTCAATAAAAATCGACAAAAATACAGTTTCTAGCTAAAATTTGATGGTTTCGTTGCACTTTCCGAGCCCGTAGGGTATCTGAGTGGCTTAAAAGTACAAGAAAACACTTCAAAAGTGACGTTTCTGAAGAATTTTAACAGTTTTCTTGTATCTACGAACGCCAGAATGCATAAAATTGACCTAAACATCTCCTTTTCCTATTCTGAGTCGATTCTGCATGCTTTAAGTGTGTTTGGTGGCTCAGAACCATCAATAAACGTTGAAATATAGTTCAAATTCAATAAAAATCGACAAAAATACAGTTTCTAGCTAAAATTTGATGGTTTCGTTGCACTTTCCGAGCCCGTAGGGTATCTGAGTGGCTTAAAAGTACAAGAAAACACTTCAAAAGTGACGTTTCTGAAGAATTTTAACAGTTTTCTTGTATCTACGAACGCCAGAATGCATAAAATTGACCTAAACGTCTCCTTTTCCTATTCTGAGTCGATTCTGCATGCTTTAAGTGTGTTTGGTGGCTCAGAACCATCAAAAAACGTTGAAATATAGTTCAAATTCAATAAAAATCGACAAAAATACAGTTTCTAGCTAAAATTTGATGGTTTCGTTGCACTTTCCGAGCCCGTAGGGTATCTGAGTGGCTTAAAAGTACAAGAAAACACTTCAAAAGTGACGTTTCTGAAGAATTTTAACAGTTTTCTTGTATCTACGAACGCCAGAATGCATAAAATTGACCTAAACGTCTCCTTTTCCTATTGTGAGTCGATTCTGCATGCTTTAAGTGTGTTTGGTGGCTCAGAACCATCAAAAAACGTTGAAATATAGTTCAAATTCAATAAAAATCGACAAAAATACAGTTTCTAGCTAAAATTTGATGGTTTCGTTGCACTTTCCGAGCCCGTAGGGTATCTGAGTGGCTTAAAAGTACAAGAAAACACTTCAAAAGTGACGTTTCTGAAGAATTTTAACAGTTTTCTTGTATCTACGAACGCCAGAATGCATAAAATTGACCTAAACGTCTCCTTTTCCTATTCTGAGTCGATTCTACATGCTTTAAGTGTGTTTGGTGGCTCAGAACCATCAAAAAACGTTGAAATATAGTTCAAATTCAATAAAAATCGACAAAAATACAGTTTCTAGCTAAAATTTGATGGTTTCTTTGCACTTTCCGAGCCCGTAGGGTATCTGAGTGGCTTAAAAGTACAAGAAAACACTTCAAAAGTGAAGTTTCTGAAGAATTTTAACAGTTTTCTTGTATCTACGAACGCCAGAATGCATAAAATTGACCTAAACGTCTCCTTTTCCTATTCTGAGTCGATTCTGCATGCTTTAAGCCATCAAAAAACGTTGAAATATAGTTCAAATTCAATAAAAATCGACAAAAATACAGTTTCTAGCTAAAATTTGATGGTTTCGTTGCACTTTCCGAGCCCGTAGGGTATCTGAGTGGCTTAAAAGTACAAGAAAACACTTCAAAAGTGACGTTTCTGAAGAATTTTAGCAGTTTTCTTGTATCTACGAACGCCAGAATGCATAAAATTGACCTAAACGTCTCCTTTTCCTATTCTGAGTCGATTCTGCATGCTTTAAGTGTGTTTGGTGGCTCAGAACCATCAAAAAACGTTGAAATATAGTTCAAATTCAATAAAAATCGACAAAAATACAGTTTCTAGCTAAAATTTGATGGTTTCGTTGCACTTTCCGAGCCCGTAGGGTATCTGAGTGGCTTAAAAGTACAAGAAAACACTTCAAAAGTGACGTTTCTGAAGAATTTTAACAGTTTTCTTGTATCTACGAACGCCAGAATGCATAAAATTGACCTAAACGTCTCCTTTTCCTATTCTGAGTCGATTCTGCATGCTTTAAGTGTGTTTGGTGGCTCAGAACCATCAAAAAACGTTGAAATATAGTTCAAATTCAATAAAAATCGACAAAAATACAGTTTCTAGCTAAAATTTGATGGTTTCGTTGCACTTTCCGAGCCCGTAGGGTATCTGAGTGGCTTAAAAGTACAAGAAAACACTTCAAAAGTGACGTTTCTGAAGAATTTTAACAGTTTTCTTGTATCTACGAACGCCAGAATGCATAAAATTGACCTAAACGTCTCCTTTTCCTATTCTGAGTCGATTCTGCATGCTTTAAGTGTGTTTGGTGGCTCAGAACCATAAAAAAACGTTGAAATATAGTTCAAATTCAATAAAAATCGACAAAAATACAGTTTCTAGCTAAAATTTGATGGTTTCGTTGCACTTTCCGAGCCCGTAGGGTATCTGAGTGGCTTAAAAGTACAAGAAAACACTTCAAAAGTGACGTTTCTGAAGAATTTTAACAGTTTTCTTGTATCTACGAACGCCAGAATGCATAAAATTGACCTAAACGTCTCCTTTTCCTATTCTGAGTCGATTCTGCATGCTTTAAGTGTGTTTGGTGGCTCAGAACCATCAAAAAACGTTGAAATGTAGTTCAAATTCAATAAAAATCGACAAAAATACAGTTTCTAGCTAAAATTTGATCGTTTCGTTGCACTTTCCGAGCCCGTAGGGTATCTGAGTGGCTTAAAAGTACAAGAAAACACTTCAAAAGTGACGTTTCTGAAGAATTTTAACAGTTTTCTTGTATCTACGAACGCCAGAATGCATAAAATTGACCTAAACGTCTCCTTTTCCTATTCTGAGTCGATTCTGCATGCTTTAAGTGTGTTTGGTGGCTCAGAACCATCAAAAAACGTTGAAATATAGTTCAAATTCAATAAAAATCGACAAAAATACAGTTTCTAGCTAAAATTTGATGGTTTCGTTGCACTTTCCGAGCCCGTAGGGTATCTGAGTGGCTTAAAAGTACAAGAAAACACTTCAAAAGTGACGTTTCTGAAGAATTTTAACAGTTTTCTTGTATCTACGAACGCCAGAATGCATAAAATTGACCTAAACGTCTCCTTTTCCTATTGTGAGTCGATTCTGCATGCTTTAAGTGTGTTTGGTGGCTCAGAACCATCAAAAAACGTTGAAATATAGTTCAAATTCAATAAAAATCGACAAAAATACAGTTTCTAGCTAAAATTTGAGGTTTCGTTGCACTTTCCGAGCCCGTAGGGTATCTGAGTGGCTTAAAAGTACAAGAAAACACTTCAAAAGTGACGTTTCTGAAGAATTTTAACAGTTTTCTTGTATCTACGAACGCCAGAATGCATAAAATTGACCTAAACGTCTCCTTTTCCTATTCTGAGTCGATTCTACATGCTTTAAGTGTGTTTGGTGGCTCAGAACCATCAAAAAACGTTGAAATATAGTTCAAATTCAATAAAAATCGACAAAAATACAGTTTCTAGCTAAAATTTGATGGTTTCGTTGCACTTTCCGAGCCCGTAGGGTATCTGAGTGGCTTAAAAGTACAAGAAAACACTTCAAAAGTGACGTTTCTGAAGAATTTTAACAGTTTTCTTGTATCTACGAACGCCAGAATGCATAAAATTGACCTAAACGTCTCCTTTTCCTATTCTGAGTCGATTCTGCATGCTTTAAGTGTGTTTGGTGGCTCAGAACCATCAAAAAACGTTGAAATATAGTTCAAATTCAATAAAAATCGACAAAAATACAGTTTCTAGCTAAAATTTGATGGTTTCGTTGCACTTTCCGAGCCCGTAGGGTATCTGAGTGGCTTAAAAGTACAAGAAAACACTTCAAAAGTGACGTTTCTGAAGAATTTTAACAGTTTTCTTGTATCTACGAACGCCAGAATGCATAAAATTGACCTAAACGTCTCCTTTTCCTATTCTGAGTCGATTCTGCATGCTTTAAGTGTGTTTGGTGGCTCAGAACCATCAAAAAACGTTGAAATATAGTTCAAATTCAATAAAAATCGACAAAAATACAGTTTCTAGCTAAAATTTGATGGTTTCGTTGCACTTTCCGAGCCCGTAGGGTATCTGAGTGGCTTAAAAGTACAAGAAAACACTTCAAAAGTCACGTTTCTGAAGAATTTTAACAGTTTTCTTGTATCTACGAACGCCAGAATGCATAAAATTGACCTAAACGTCTCCTTTTCCTATTCTGAGTCGATTCTGCATGCTTTAAGTGTGTTTGGTGGCTCAGAACCATCAAAAAACGTTGAAATATAGTTCAAATTCAATAAAAATCGACAAAAATACAGTTTCTAGCTAAAATTTTATGGTTTCGTTGCACTTTCCGAGACCGTAGGGTATCTGAGTGGCTTAAAAGTACAAGAAAACACTTCAAAAGTGACGTTTCTGAAGAATTTTAACAGTTTTCTTGTATCTACGAACGCCAGAATGCATAAAATTGACCTAAACGTCTCCTTTTCCTATTCTGAGTCGATTCTGCATGCTTTAAGTGTGTTTGGTGGCTCAGAACCATCAAAAAACGTTGAAATATAGTTCAAATTCAATAAAAATCGACAAAAATACAGTTTCTAGCTAAAATTTGATGGTTTCGTTGCACTTTCCGAGCCCGTAGGGTATCTGAGTGGCTTAAAAGTACAAGAAAACACTTCAAAAGTGACGTTTCTGAAGAATTTTAACAGTTTTCTTGTATCTACGAACGCCAGAATGCATAAAATTGACCTAAACGTCTCCTTTTCCTATTCTGAGTCGATTCTGCATGCTTTAAGTGTGTTTGGTGGCTCAGAACCATCAAAAAACGTTGAAATATAGTTCAAATTCAATAAAAATCGACAAAAATACAGTTTCTAGCTAAAATTTGATGGTTTCGTTGCACTTTCCGAGACCGTAGGGTATCTGAGTGGCTTAAAAGTACAAGAAAACACTTCAAAAGTGACGTTTCTGAAGAATTTTAACAGTTTTCTTGTATCTACGAACGCCAGAATGCATAAAATTGACCTAAACGTCTCCTTTTCCTCTTCTGAGTCGATTCTGCATGCTTTAAGTGTGTTTGGTGGCTCAGAACCATCAAAAAACGTTGAAATATAGTTCAAATTCAATAAAAATCGACAAAAATACAGTTTCTAGCTAAAATTTGATGGTTTCGTTGCACTTTCCGAGCCCGTAGGTTATCTGAGTGGCTTAAAAGTACAAGAAAACACTTCAAAAGTGACGTTTCTGGAGAATTTTAACAGTTTTCTTGTATCTACGAACGCCAGAATGCATAAAATTGACCTAAATGTCTCCTTTTCCTATTCTGAGTCGGTTCTGCATGCTTTAAGTGTGTTTGGTGGCTCAGAACCATCAAAAAACGTTGAAATATAGTTAAAATTCAATAAAAATCGACAAAAATACAGTTTCTAGCTAAAATTTGATGGTTTCGTTGCACTTTCCGAGCCCGTAGGGTATCTGAGTGGCTTAAAAGTACAAGAAAACACTTCAAAAGTGACGTTTCTGAAGAATTTTAACAGTTTTCTTGTATCTACGAACGCCAGAATGCATAAAATTGACCTAAACGTCTCCTTTTCCTATTCTGAGTCGATTCTGCATGCTTTAAGTGTGTTTGGTGGCTCAGAACCATCAAAAAACGTTGAAATATAGTTCAAATTCAATAAAAATCGACAAAAATACAGTTTCTAGCTAAAATTTGATGGTTTCGTTGCACTTTCCGAGACCGTAGGGTATCTGAGTGGCTTAAAAGTACAAGAAAACACTTCAAAAGTGACGTTTCTGAAGAATTTTAACAGTTTTCTTGTATCTACGAACGCCAGAATGCATAAAATTGACCTAAACGTCTCCTTTTCCTCTTCTGAGTCGATTCTGCATGCTTTAAGTGTGTTTGGTGGCTCAGAACCATCAAAAAACGTTGAAATATAGTTCAAATTCAATAAAAATCGACAAAAATACAGTTTCTAGCTAAAATTTGATGGTTTCGTTTCACTTTCCGAGCCCGTAGGTTATCTGAGTGGCTTAAAAGTACAAGAAAACACTTCAAAAGTGACGTTTCTGGAGAATTTTAACAGTTTTCTTGTATCTACGAACGCCAGAATGCATAAAATTGACCTAAATGTCTCCTTTTCCTATTCTGAGTCGGTTCTGCATGCTTTAAGTGTGTTTGGTGGCTCAGAACCATCAAAAAACGTTGAAATATAGTTAAAATTCAATAAAAATCGACAAAAATACAGTTTCTAGCTAAAATTTGATGGTTTCGTTGCACTTTCCGAGCCCGTAGGGTATCTGAGTGGCTTAAAAGTACAAGAAAACACTTCAAAAGTGACGTTTCTGAAGAATTTTAACAGTTTTCTTGTATCTACGAACGCCAGAATGCATAAAATTGACCTAAACGTCTCCTTTTCCTATTCTGAGTCGATTCTGCATGCTTTAAGTGTGTTTGGTGGCTCAGAACCATCAAAAAACGTTGAAATATAGTTCATATTCAATAAAAATCGACAAAAATACAGTTTCTAGCTAAAATTTGATGGTTTCGTTGCACTTTCCGAGCCCGTAGGGTATCTGAGTGGTTTAAAAGTACAAGAAAACACTTCAAAAGTGACGTTTCTGAAGAATTTTAACAGTTTTCTTGTATCTACGAACGCCAGAATGCATAAAATTGACCTAAACGTCTCCTTTTCCTATTCTGAGTCGATTCTGCATGCTTTAAGTGTGTTTGGTGGCTCAGAACCATCAAAAAACGTTGAAATATAGTTCAAATTCAATAAAAATCGACAAAGATACAGTTTCTAGCTAAAATTTGATGGTTTCGTTGCACTTTCCGAGCCCGTAGGGTATCTGAGTGGCTTAAAAGTACAAGAAAACACTTCAAAAGTGACGTTTCTGAAGAATTTTAACAGTTTTCTTGTATCTACGAACGCCAGAATGCATAAAATTGACCTAAACTTCTCCTTTTCCTATTCTGAGTCGATTCTGCATGCTTTAAGTGTGTTTGGTGGCTCAGAACCATCAAAAAACGTTGAAATATAGTTCAAATTCAATAAAAATCGACAAAAATACAGTTTCTAGCTAAAATTTGATGGTTTCGTTGCACTTTCCGATCCCGTAGGGTATCTGAGCGGCTTAAAAGTACAAGAAAACACTTCAAAAGTGACGTTTCTGAAGAATTTTAACAGTTTTCTTGTATCTACGAACGCCAGAATGCATAAAATTGTCCTAAACGTCTCCTTTTCCTATTCTGAGTCGATTCTGCATGCTTTAAGTGTGTTTGGTGGCTCAGAACCATCAAAAAACGTTGAAATATAGTTCAAATTCAATAAAAATCGACAAAAATACAGTTTCTAGCTAAAATTTGATGGTTTCGTTGCACTTTCCGAGCCCGTAGGGTATCTGAGTGGCTTAAAAGTACAAGAAAACACTTCAAAAGTGACGTTTCTGAAGAATTTTAACAGTTTTCTTGTATCTACGAACGCCAGAATGCATAAAATTGACCTAAACGTCTCCTTTTCCTATTCTGAGTCGATTCTGCATGCTTTAAGTGTGTTTGGTGGCTCAGAACCATCAAAAAACGTTGAAATATAGTTCAAATTCAATAAAAATCGACAAAAATACAGTTTCTAGCTAAAATTTGATGGTTTCGTTGCACTTTCCGAGCCCGTAGGGTATCTGAGTGGCTTAAAAGTACAAGAAAACACTTCAAAAGTGAGTTTCTGAAGAATTTTAACAGTTTTCTTGTATCTACGAACGCCAGAATGCATAAAATTAACCTAAACGTCTCCTTTTCCTATTCTGAGTCGATTCTGCATGCTTTAAGTGTGTTTGGTGGCTCAGAACCATCAAAAAACGTTGAAATATAGTTCAAATTCAATAAAAATCGACAAAAATACAGTTTTTAGCTAAAATTTGATGGTTTCGTTGCACTTTCCGAGCCCGTAGGGTATCTGAGTGGCTTAAAAGTACAAGAAAACACTTCAAAAGTGACGTTTCTGGAGAATTTTAACAGTTTTCTTGTATCTACGAACGCCAGAATGCATAAAATTGACCTAAATGTCTCCTTTTCCTATTCTGAGTCGATTCTGCATGCTTTAAGTGTGTTTGGTGGCTCAGAACCATCAAAAAACGTTGAAATATAGTTCAAATTCAATAAAAATTGACAAAAATACAGTTTCTAGCTAAAATTTGATGGTTTCGTTGCACTTTCCGAGCCCGTAGGGTATCTGAGTGGCTTAAAAGTACAAGAAAACACTTCAAAAGTGACGTTTCTGGAGAATTTTAACAGTTTTCTTGTATCTACGAACGCCAGAATGCATAAAATTGACCTAAATGTCTCCTTTTCCTATTCTGAGTCGATTCTGCATGCTTTAAGTGTGTTTGGTGGCTCAGAACCATCAAAAAACGTTGAAATATAGTTCAAATTCAATAAAAATCGACAAAAATACAGTTTCTAGCTAAAATTTGATGGTTTCGTTGCACTTTCCGAGCCCGTAGGGTATCTGAGTGGCTTAAAAGTACAAGAAAACACTTCAAAAGTGACGTTTCTGAAGAATTTTAACAGTTTTCTTGTATCTACGAACGCCAGAATGCATAAAATTGACCTAAACGTCTCCTTTTCCTATTCTGAGTCGATTCTGCATGCTTTAAGTGTGTTTGGTGGCTCAGAACCATCAAAAAACGTTGAAATATAGTTCAAATTCAATAAAAATCGACAAAAATACAGTTTCTAGCTAAAATTTGATGGTTTCGTTGCACTTTCCGAGCCCGTAGGGTATCTGAGTGGCTTAAAAGTACAAGAAAACACTTCAAAAGTGACGTTTCTGAAGAATTTTAACAGTTTTCTTGTATCTACGAACGCCAGAATGCATAAAATTGACCTAAACGTCTCCTTTTCCTATTCTGAGTCGATTCTGCATGCTTTAAGTGTGTTTGGTGGCTCAGAACCATCAAAAAACGTTGAAATATAGTTCAAATTCAATAAAAATCGACAAAAATACAGTTTCTAGCTAAAATTTGATGGTTTCGTTGCACTTTCCGAGCCCGTAGGGTATCTGAGTGGCTTAAAAGTACAAGAAAACACTTCAAAAGTGACGTTTCTGAAGAATTTTAACAGTTTTCTTGTATCTACGAACGCCAGAATGCATAAAATTGACCTAAACGTCTCCTTTTCCTATTCTGAGTCGATTCTGCATGCTTTAAGTGTGTTTGGTGGCTCAGAACCATCAAAAACGTTGAAATATAGTTCAAATTCAATAAAAATCGACAAAAATACAGTTTCTAGCTAAAATTTGATGGTTTCGTTGCACTTTCCGAGCCCGTAGGGTATCTGAGTGGCTTAAAAGTACAAGAAAACACTTCAAAAGTGACGTTTCTGGAGAATTTTAACAGTTTTCTTGTATCTACGAACGCCAGAATGCATAAAATTGACCTAAATGTCTCCTTTTCCTATTCTGAGTCGATTCTTCATGCTTTAAGTGTGTTTGGTGGCTCAGAACCATCAAAAAACGTTGAAATATAGTTCAAATTCAATAAAAATCGACAAAAATACAGTTTCTAGCTAAAATTTGATGGTTTCGTTGCACTTTCCGAGCCCGTAGGGTATCTGAGTGGCTTAAAAGTACAAGAAAACACTTCAAAAGTGACGTTTCTGAAGAATTTTAACAGTTTTCTTGTATCTACGAACGCCAGAATGCATAAAATTGACCTAAACGTCTCCTTTTCCTATTCTGAGTCGATTCTGCATGCTTTAAGTGTGTTTGGTGGCTCAGAACCATCAAAAAACGTTGAAATATAGTTCAAATTCAATAAAAATCGACAAAAATACAGTTTCTAGCTAAAATTTGATGGTTTCGTTGCACTTTCCGAGCCCGTAGCGTATCTGAGTGGCTTAAAAGTACAAGAAAACACTTCAAAAGTGACGTTTCTGAAGAATTTTAACAGTTTTCTTGTATCTACGAACGCCAGAATGCATAAAATTGACCTAAACGTCTCCTTTTCCTATTCTGAGTCGATTCTGCATGCTTTAAGTGTGTTTGGTGGCTCAGAACCATCAAAAAACGTTGAAATATAGTTCAAATTCAATAAAAATCGACAAAAATACAGTTTCTAGCTAAAATTTGATGGTTTCGTTGCACTTTCCGAGCCCGTAGGGTATCTGAGTGGCTTAAAAGTACAAGAAAACACTTCAAAAGTGACGTTTCTGGAGAATTTTAACAGTTTTCTTGTATCTACGAACGCCAGAATGCATAAAATTGACCTAAATGTCTCCTTTTCCTATTCTGAGTCGATTCTGCATGCTTTAAGTGTGTTTGGTGGCTCAGAACCATCAAAAAACGTTGAAATATAGTTCAAATTCAATAAAAATCGACAAAAATACAGTTTCTAGCTAAAATTTGATGGTTTCGTTGCACTTTCCGAGCCCGTTGGGTATCTGAGTGGCTTAAAAGTACAAGAAAACACTTCAAAAGTGACGTTTCTGAAGAATTTTAACAGTTTTCTTGTATCTACGAACGCCAGAATGCATAAAATTGACCTAAACGTCTCCTTTTCCTATTCTGAGTCGATTCTGCATGCTTTAAGTGTGTTTGGTGGCTCAGAACCATCAAAAAACGTTGAAATATAGTTCAAATTCAATAAAAATCGACAAAAATACAGTTTCTAGCTAAAATTTGATGGTTTCGTTGCACTTTCCGAGCCCGTAGGGTATCTGAGTGGCTTAAAAGTACAAGAAAACACTTCAAAAGTGACGTTTCTGAAGAATTTTAACAGTTTTCTTGTATCTACGAACGCCAGAATGCATAAAATTGACCTAAACGTCTCCTTTTCCTATTCTGAGTCGATTCTGCATGCTTTAAGTGTGTTTGGTGGCTCAGAACCATCAAAAAACGTTGAAATATAGTTCAAATTCAATAAAAATCGACAAAAATACAGTTTCTAGCTAAAATTTGATGGTTTCGTTGCACTTTCCGAGCCCGTTGGGTATCTGAGTGGCTTAAAAGTACAAGAAAACACTTCAAAAGTGACGTTTCTGAAGAATTTTAACAGTTTTCTTGTATCTACGAACGCCAGAATGCATAAAATTGACCTAAACGTCTCCTTTTCCTATTCTGAGTCGATTCTGCATGCTTTAAGTGTGTTTGGTGGCTCAGAACCATCAAAAAACGTTGAAATATAGTTCAAATTCAATAAAAATCGACAAAAATACAGTTTCTAGCTAAAATTTGATGGTTTCGTTGCACTTTCCGAGCCCGTAGGGTATCTGAGTGGCTTAAAAGTACAAGAAAACACTTCAAAAGTGACGTTTCTGAAGAATTTTAACAGTTTTCTTGTATCTACGAACGCCAGAATGCATAAAATTGACCTAAACGTCTCCTTTTCCTATTCTGAGTCGATTCTGCATGCTTTAAGTGTGTTTGGTGGCTCAGAACCATCAAAAAACGTTGAAATATAGTTCAAATTCAATAAAAATCGACAAAAATACAGTTTCTAGCTAAAATTTGATGGTTTCGTTGCACTTTCCGAGCCCGTAGGGTATCTGAGTGGCTTAAAAGTACAAGAAAACACTTCAAAAGTGACGTTTCTGAAGAATTTTAACAGTTTTCTTGTATCTACGAACGCCAGAATGCATAAAATTGACCTAAACGTCTCCTTTTCCTATTCTGAGTCGATTCTGCATGCTTTAAGTGTGTTTGGTGGCTCAGAACCATCAAAAAACGTTGAAATATAGTTCAAATTCAATAAAAATCGACAAAAATACAGTTTCTAGCTAAAATTTGATGGTTTCGTTGCACTTTCCGAGCCCGTAGGGTATCTGAGTGGCTTAAAAGTACAAGAAAACACTTCAAAAGTGACGTTTCTGAAGAATATTAACAGTTTTCTTGTATCTACGAACGCCAGAATGCATAAAATTTACCTAAACGTCTCCTTTTCCTATTCTGAGTCGATTCTGCATGCTTTAAGTGTGTTTGGTGGCTCAGAACCATCAAAAAACGTTGAAATATAGTTCAAATTCAATAAAAATCGACAAAAATACAGTTTCTAGCTAAAATTTGATGGTTTCGTTGCACTTTCCGAGCCCGTAGGGTATCTGAGTGGCTTAAAAGTACAAGAAAACACTTCAAAAGTGACGTTTCTGAAGAATTTTAACAGTTTTCTTGTATCTACGAACGCCAGAATGCATAAAATTGACCTAAACGTCTCCTTTTCCTATTCTGAGTCGATTCTGCATGCTTTAAGTGTGTTTGGTGGCTCAGAACCATCAAAAAACGTTGAAATATAGTTCAAATTCAATAAAAATCGACAAAAATACAGTTTCTAGCTAAAATTTTATGGTTTCGTTGCACTTTCCGAGCCCGTTGGGTATCTGAGTGGCTTAAAAGTACAAGAAAACACTTCAAAAGTGACGTTTCTGAAGAATTTTAACAGTTTTCTTGTATCTACGAACGCCAGAATGCATAAAATTGACCTAAACGTCTCCTTTTCCTATTCTGAGTCGATTCTGCATGCTTTAAGTGTGTTTGGTGGCTCAGAACCATCAAAAAACGTTGAAATATAGTTCAAATTCAATAAAAATCGACAAAAATACAGTTTCTAGCTAAAATTTGATGGTTTCGTTGCACTTTCCGAGCCCGTAGGGTATCTGAGTGGCTTAAAAGTACAAGAAAACACTTCAAAAGTGACGTTTCTGAAGAATTTTAACAGTTTTCTTGTATCTACGAACGCCAGAATGCATAAAATTGACCTAAACGTCTCCTTTTCCTATTCTGAGTCGATTCTGCATGCTTTAAGTGTGTTTGGTGGCTCAGAACCATCAAAAAACGTTGAAATATAGTTCAAATTCAATAAAAATCGACAAAAATACAGTTTCTAGCTAAAATTTGATGGTTTCGTTGCACTTTCCGAGCCCGTAGGGTATCTGAGTGGCTTAAAAGTACAAGAAAACACTTCAAAAGTGACGTTTCTGAAGAATTTTAACAGTTTTCTTGTATCTACGAACGCCAGAATGCATAATAAAATTGACCTAAACGTCTCCTTTTCTTATTCTGAGTCGATTCTGCATGCTTTAAGTGTGTTTGGTGGCTCAGAACCATCAAAAAACCTTGAAATATAGTTCAAATTCAATAAAAATCGACAAAAATACAGTTTCTAGCTAAAATTTGATGGTTTCGTTGCACTTTCCGAGCCCGTAGGGTATCTGAGTGGCTTAAAAGTACAAGAAAACACTTCAAAGGTGACGTTTCTGAAGAATTTTAACAGTTTTCTTGTATCTACGAACGCCAGAATGCATAAAATTGACCTAAACCTCTCCTTTTCCTATTCTGAGTCGATTCTGCATGCTTTAAGTGTGTTTGGTGGCTCAGAACCATCAAAAAACGTTGAAATATAGTTCAAATTCAATAAAAATCGACAAAAATACAGTTTCTAGCTAAAATTTGATGGTTTCGTTGCACTTTCCGAGCCCGTAGGGTATCTGAGTGGCTTAAAAGTACAAGAAAACACTTCAAAAGTGACGTTTCTGAAAAATTTTACCAGTTTTCTTGTATCTACGAACGCCAGAATGCATAAAATTGACCTAAACGTCTCCTTTTCCTATTCTGAGTC
>NW_026973006.1:0-11207 GCF_036711695.1 Zophobas morio | reverse complement strand
GGAAAAATAGATTAGCTGAAGTGATGAAAGGAAAGACGTAGGAAAGGTGTTAGTGAAGATGTTGATAGTGGAGAGAGAGAGAGGGAATTATGACAGGGACGCTCCTGTGTGTGTGAATTTGTGCTTGCCCTGCGGATGGCGCATGGCTTTTTTTAGTAATGGATTATGTTTAGTTTGTGATTTGTAAAAATTGCCAGAGAGCTTTTCGATATAATTTCGAATTGATGGGATGCCAGATAGGGTTTGCAGCTCAGTAATTTTGGTGTATCTATCTTTGTTTAATGCTAAACGAAGGCATTTATTTTGGAATACTTGAAGAGTGGATAGTGTGGTTTTGCTTACTCCGCGCCAGACGGGTGCGGCGTACGTGATGATTGGTCTGATTATGGCTGTATACACGTGTAATTTATTTTTGGTGCTGAGGTAATTGTTTTTAATCAAAAGCGGGTATAGGTTTTTTAACGCTATCTCCCCCTTTCGTCGCAGTTGCTTAAGGTTCTCTATGAAATTTAGTCTGCTGTCCATGTGAAGACCTAGATATTTAAGTTGTGTGCAGGGTTCGATTTTCGAATCTCCTACTTTCAGTTTTGTAAAAATTTTGTTGTTGCTGTATTTTCGGGAGAAAATGATATGCTCAGTTTTGGTACTATTAAGTTTGATTTTCCATTTTTTGTAATATGGTTGTAGGAGATTTAGGTGGATTTGTATTTGCTTTGTCGCCACTTGGGCGGAGTGAGAATTGGCATACAGCGCTGTATCGTCAGCGTACAGCGCCGTATTTGTTTGTTTAAATTGTGGGAAGTCATGTAGGTAGAGATTGAACAGGGCCGGTCCCAGGACTGATCCCTGGGGGACTCCGGCTCCAATCCTTCTTTCGTTCGACAAGGTGTGGTTTATCCTCACCTTCAGTTTTCTTTCCGTTAAGTACGAGTGCAATAGTTTGACTAGATTTTTCGGAAATTCTAGCTTTATTAATTTGTATAGCAGGCCTTTGATCCACACCTTATCGAATGCCTTTTCTATGTCTAGGCATGCCATGGCTGTGTTGTTTCGTTTGTTAAAAGTATGTATTATGTCATTTGTGATTCGAACAAGTTGTTGTACTGTGTTATGGTTGCTTTTGAATCCAAATTGCTCCGGTTGCTGAATTTTGTTTTGGTGTATGACTTTGTTGATTCGAGATAGGATAATTTTTTCTGTTAATTTTGATATAGTTGCTAATAAACTGATGGGCCGATATGAGCTTGGAAGTTGCTTATTTTTATTTGGTTTTAGTATTGGTATCACTATAGCTGTTTTGAATTGTTGGGGGAAATGTGTTAGTTTTATTATTGCATTTATTATGTTTGTAAGTTGCTGCATGGCATGCCTCGACAGGTTCTTAAGTATTTTGTTATCGATACCGTCCTCACCCGGGGCCTTGTTGTTTGGTAGTTTTGCGATAAAGTTTGTGATTTCATATACGTCAGTTTCGAGTTTATCGACCTCCGGGTGATGCATCTGGATCACCTGGTTTACTACGTGCTCGATATGTTGTTGCTCGGCGGTATTTCCGGTTGCGTCATCAGTGTGTACGCTAGCATAGTAGTCGGCGAGCGCTTCGGCCTTCGCAAGGTCAGTTAGCTCCGAACGATTGTTGTGTTGGAGCGTCTCGATTGGGTCGTATTTCTTTTTTAATGCCTTTGTCAGCTTCCACAATGAGTTATCGGCTGGATTTAGTTTGGCGAGCTTTGTCGACCATTTATCATTACGATATTGCTTGATTGCTTCTTTTATCTCATTATTCATTTTTTTGACGATTTCTAAATATTGCGGGTCTCTTGTTTGTTGATAGACTTTTCTGGTTTTATTTCGGTTTGTAATTTGGGTTTTTATCGAGTCCGGAAGTTGATCTTTGTATGGATTTATATTTTTTGTCGTTGCTACTAAACTTTTTGCTACTTGTAAAGTACGTATGAATTTACCTACCTCTTTTTCTAATATGTCTGAATTGTATATTTTATTATTTAGTTTTAAATTTTGATCTAGGTGCTGCCGAAATTTTTTCCAATTGGCATTTTTGTATGATTCAATTTTGATTGTGCGTTGTTCGAAAAATTGGTTTGGGATTGCTATTATGACAGGTCTGTGATCCGAGTTCATTGCGTTGACCACCCGTGGCGCTGTTATGTTTATATTTTTGGTAATTGTGTGGTCTATCGGCGTTGGGGTGCCGCCATTTGCAGGATAATGGGTGGGTTCGGTTGTTGGGTGGAGAATTAACGTACTGTTGTTAAGGTAGTCTAATAATTTGTACCCGTTGTGATTATTAATATGGCAACCCCAACTCGTGTGTCGCGAGTTGAGGTCACCAACTATTATTAATTTGTGTGAAAGTCCGGATAATGTGTCTAAGTCTGTGTTTTTTAGCTTGTTAGTTGGTTTGTTATACGCCACCGCTACCGTTGTATTGTCTATGAGTTGGATTGCAGTCGTTTCTATTGCGCTATTCAGTGTGATTTTAATGTCTTTGTGCGGAATGTCACTTCTAACTAGAAGAGCCACTCCGCCCCATGCTGTATTGTTTGATCTGTCTTGCCGGTAAACGGTGTAGTTTTTAATTCTAAATTTGTGACTACTTTTGAGATGGGTTTCGGTAATGGCCATTATGCCCACGTCATGTGTGGACATAAATGCCATTAGCTCTGCTGCTTTAGTTAGGATGCCATTTGCGTTATACTGTGCTATGATTAGAGTTTTAGAAGCCATAATCAGCCAGGTTGTTAGTTAAGAACTCTAAGGTTACTAAGAATTTGTCTCGTCCGGTCGTGCAGGAGCTCAGTTTATTTGTGAGATCCCGCACGGCCCGGATCATATTTGTAATATTGATTGTTTCTGAGAGCTTTTTTAGCTCCGCATTCAATTGCATAAAGCTATTTGTTTCGTTATCATTTGAGTTATTTATTAGCGGATTTTTTGATTGCTCTGGCTGCACGTTTGATTCACTACTGGGAGCGTCCCTACCTTGTCGTAGCTCTGGATTTTCCACTCTTCGCGTTGGTACAGCTGGCGGTTTTTGTTGCCAGACGTTGCGAGTTGGCGGCGGTGCTGGAACCCAAGCCGGTTTTCGCGCTGCAGCTACGATTGTTTCTTGTCTCTGTTTTCTTTGTTCGGCTATGTATTTTATCCTGCTCTGGTAGACCGGACATTCTCGTTCGCAGGCAGCGTGCTCTCCCTCGCAGTTGACACACCTGGCCGGATGCTTGTCTTTCAGGTCCTTATATGGGCAGTCTCTGGTCCAATGGCTGTTTCCCACGCATCTGACGCAGCGAGGGGGCAGGGAGCAATTTTTCGTAATGTGACCCCAGCTTTGGCATCTCTTGCACTGGCTTACTTGATTTTTATTGACATACGGTGACCAATTCACTCTAATTCGGAGGATTGTTCTTGCTTTGTTTTGCAGATCTTTTAGCGTGCTGGTGTTCGCTGTGGTGACTATGTAGTACGGCCTCTTGGTATTTTTCATTTTTGTGACGTTATTAATTGCGATTCCGCAATTTTTTATCGCTTCTAGTACAGCTTCTGGCGGGGGGTCGTTATCTAGGCCACTCACCACATATGATTTCGTTTTTTCCTGTTTCGGTGTGTACGTATGATATGGAATTGTCCGCTGATCGAGTTCTGCTCTTATCTTTTTGTACTGCTCTATCTTGCCGGCGGCGATGATGATCCGTTGACGGGTGTATTTCAGTTCGTATTCGCTGGGTGCATATTTCTCACATATTTCTGCGATGGTTTGATGTGTTTGCTCGCGCCCATGTATAACTATTGGGGGTGGCTTTTTTTCTTTCTTTTCTACTTCCTGGGTTTCTTCTACGGCATCATACTCCATGTCGTTGCTTTCTTCGGAGAGAACTGCGAATCTGTTTTGAAGCTGTAGTGGTCGCTTTTGCTTCCTTTTTCTTCTTGGTGATCGGGATTTATGGCTAGGGGTGGTGTACCCTTCGCTATCTGAGTTGTCTGAAGCAGACATCTCAGCGGTTTGCGGTTGCGACCGCAGTCGCTTGGCTGGCGCAATGGGATGACTCACTCTGCTGCAGCACGGACACGTCTGACTTGCTCGACTGCTCGAGCGAGACTGGGACGAGAACCGGTGCTATCAACGTGGTATGGCCGTTGCCTGATGATAAGGGTAAAAAATGAGTAGAAATGGATCCGAGAAGTCGAAACGTCGAAGCAAAAGTGCCAAGATCCGACGAACGAACATCGAAGATCGAGGAGCGCAGCACAGCGCAGCGGTCTGCAACACAAAATACAAAACAAACAAACAAGCACATCACGCACGTACAACTAACAGACGAATGCCACCGACAGGATAGGGAAAGGACGACAAGACCGACAAAGAGACGAACCAGGCACATAAGGCACAATCACGGCGGACGTAGGTAAAAACAAACCATAAACCATCTTCGTCCGCCGGATTAATTACCCTACTACCGCCACCTGGCCACCTGTGTGTGAATGTAATCGTAAATATACGTAAAAAACAAGTCCCGGACAACATATATATAAATATAACCCAAAAAGCAGCATTTGCAATATTTTACAAACAACCGCCGTCATAAATTCGCCGTATCTCGATGGTTCGAATGCTTTGAAAAACACTTGTCTTGATAATATAATAGTGTAAGTGAATTGAATTAAAAAATAATAGTTGAAAGATGTTAAAATAGTTCGAAGTTCGTTCGTCTGTAAACAATAATAGATTAAATAAACTCCATAGAATGTAGTCTTTCAGATCTTCGAAAGAAGAAGGAAAAAAAAAAGAAAATAAAACTATGAAAAGCGGCCACAGGAAAGACAGAAAACGTATCGTACGTGAATCGAAGAAAGAATTTTCGTTCGCCGTCGGTGCGGTGCTGCGGGTTTCCGCGCTCGGTCCCGGCTCGAAAACGACACTCGAAACGAAGAAACTTTTGGAAAAATCCGCAAGGAAATTTTCGTCAGACGTGCAATTTCGATCGTCGATCGATCTCGTACGGAAAAAAATAAAAAAAATCCGAATTTCCTCGTCGTTTCGAGGTACGAGGAAACGACGAGACCGAATCATCTCGTCGCGCCTTCGACATGGAAATTTTTAATGTTCCCATCCTCGTACCGAGACGAGACCGCCACCGGAGGACGGCCGAAAGTCCGTTCCGTCGTTTTCGTTCGACGATCTACGTCGAAGGAGCCCCCCGTGCCCCAGGAGATCGTCGAAATCGGAAGAGTCGCTTCGAAGCGGTGACGATTTTGACCGTACCTTGCCTCTTTCGGAGGCGTTTTTTGACGAGAAAACGTCTTCCGATCGTCCCCGAGGGTGTAAAAAACCGGAAAGCATGGACGGAGGCTCACCTCGTCGAAGCGTCGTCACGGTGGCGGCGACGACGGACGTCGGAGCGTCGACGTCCACCTTCGGTACGTTGTTCGACTTTTGACAAGGTCTTCTTCGAGCGAGCGTCCGGACGGACGCCCTGCCGATTCGCCGATTCCCGCTTCGTCGAAAAATACTCGAATAAACGTCGAGGAAGGTCTGAGGCCGTGTTTCGTCCGTCTAACGACAAGGAGGCGGTGGTGACGGCGAAAAGAGAACGATGTCATCACCCGAAAGTCGAGCGCGAGGCCGCCGATTTCGAGCGAATTCCGTCAAAGTCGCGCGTTTAGTTTACAGTCCGCTTGGTTTACGTCGGGGACACTTAGACGTCGTTTTCGCCACTATTCAAATTCGATCGTGCGACCGATAACCATCGACTTTTTTTAATAACAAAAACAATCAGTTGTTCGGTAAAATGGCAGACGTAGAAAATCAAACAGCTTCCGCCGCGGTGACAGCTTCGGCCGCCGCCTCCTCCGCCGGAACGCCTCACGCCAAGAAGGAAAAGAAAGCGAAGAATCCCAGGAGCAAACCTTCCCATCCGCCGACTTCGGAGATGGTGACCAACGCCATCAAAGGTTTGAAAGAACGCGGCGGATCGTCCCTCCAGGCCATCAAAAAATTCGTCGCCGCCAACTACAAGGTCGACGCCGAAAAAGTTGCTCCGTTCATCAAGAAATACCTGAAAGGCGCCGTCGCTTCCGGTTCCCTCGTCCAGACGAAAGGCAAAGGTGCTTCCGGTTCTTTCAAGTTGGCCTCCACGACCGCCGGCGGTGCCAAAGCCGCCGCCTCCGCCGCCGAAAGGAAGAGGAAATCCGGCGCCGGCAGGACGAAGAAAGCCGCGATTGGCGCGGGAAAACGCGCTTCCGCCGGAGCCGCCGCCGCCGCCGGCGAGAAGGCGGCTTCTAAGGTTTCGAAGAAGACCGCGCCGAAAGCGAAAAAGGCCGCCGCCGAAAAGAAGACCGCTTCCGTGGCCAAAGCGAAGAAGGCCGCCGCCGCCGCTGCCAGCGCCTCCGCCGCAGAGAAGAAGGCCGCCGCCGCCGCTGCCGCCAGAGCGGCGTCGAAGGCGAAATCTCCTTCGAAAGCGAAAAGATCTAACAAGGCCGGACCCACGAAGAAACCGAAAGCTCCGAAACCCAAGTCCACCAAGGCCGTCTCCGCCAAAGCGAAGAAAGCCGCTTCTCCGAAAAGAAAAAAGTGAGCGTTCGAAGAAGATGATGACGACGACGTCGTTGTTGTTGTTTCCCGGCGGTGCTCCGATCGTACATATCGACGAAGGGGCACGCATAAATGGCCCTTTTCAGGGCCACAAATTTTTTTCAAACGAATTAAAATTTTCGCTCAACCCATATTCGAATAATGAATGAATGAAATAAATGATTGATTGATCGATACGATTGATTTGAATGAATGAATGAATGAATTTGCATGCCTTAATTTAAATTTTTTATCTTTTATTTAAGTTTTCGAACGATTCGATTCTCGAAAAAGTTGCTTAATTTTTTATTCGTTAGGAAAAATATTGAGGTTCTGAAAAGAACCGATTTTTTTGTCTCTTTCGAAAAGAGAACTGACAGTTGAGAGATGACGGTGTGATTGATGGTCGGTCGATTTTTTTTTTTTAAGCTCTTTCTCCGCGAATGCGTCTCGCCAGCTGGATGTCTTTGGGCATGATGGTGACGCGTTTGGCGTGGATGGCGCACAAGTTGGTATCTTCGAAGAGACCGACGAGGTAAGCTTCGCTAGCTTCCTGGAGAGCCATCACGGCGGAACTCTGGAAACGCAAGTCGGTCTTGAAGTCCTGGGCGATCTCCCTGACGAGACGTTGGAAGGGCAGTTTGCGGATCAAAAGTTCGGTGCTCTTCTGATAACGACGGATCTCTCGGAGAGCGACGGTTCCGGGCCTGTAACGATGGGGTTTCTTGACGCCGCCGGTCGCCGGTGCGCTTTTTCTCGCGGCCTTAGTGGCGAGCTGTTTTCTGGGGGCTTTTCCTCCCGTAGATTTACGAGCGGTCTGTTTTGTTCTTGCCATTTCGAAAAAATAAGCGAAAGATTAAAATCGATCGACGAACGAACACGCAGCAGACGGACGTTACGAACACGTTGACTGGAAATAACGGCCGACAGGCTCGCGGCGAACCTTATATAACGTTCACCGCTACAAAGTCGCTCTCTGCGCGTGTCTATTGGTCGAGCGGGACCAGAAATGGGCGTAGCTCGGGAACGTTATAAAACGACGCCGAATTTCGTAATTTTCGCAGTTCCCTTTCGAACACCGTTCTGAATCCACGTCTCTCGCAAGCTTCTTCGAAGATATTCCAAGATGACCGGTAGAGGAAAAGGAGGCAAAGGCTTGGGAAAAGGTGGCGCGAAACGTCATCGCAAAGTCCTGCGCGACAACATCCAGGGCATAACGAAACCGGCCATCAGAAGATTGGCCCGTCGCGGCGGTGTGAAACGTATCTCCGGGTTGATCTACGAAGAAACCAGAGGCGTCCTCAAGGTGTTCCTCGAGAACGTGATCCGTGACGCCGTCACCTACACCGAACACGCCAAACGTAAGACCGTCACCGCCATGGACGTCGTCTACGCTTTGAAACGTCAAGGACGCACCCTCTACGGTTTCGGCGGTTAATTTTTTGCAATAGCAAGAAATTTAATCGTCGGTGATTTTGATTCTTTGACTTTTCCGTATATACGCCACGACAACAAACGAGATCGGAGAAAAAAAAAAAACGGTTCTTTTCAGAACCACAAAATTTTTCTAACGAATAAAAAATTTCGCTTACTATATGTCGAGAATAAATAATGAATGAATGAATGAATGAATGAATGGTTGGTTGTGTTGGTTTTTTTTAAAGAAATAATAATGACGATATAAAATGGAAAAACGAAAAAAATTAAATTAAAATCACGTATTTTTAAACGTTTGCAGTAAAATTCACGAGAAGTGACAGAGAGAAAGCTTAAAAATGAACGAACAATAAGAAAAAAATTAACGTTTTCGAATCGAAAAACGATATCGTGTCATATAAAGTACTTTTCTTTCTTTCTATTATTTTTTTTTGTTTGTTTTCCATTAAGATAAGTTTGCGAGCATTTAATCGTTTGAAAAAAATTAGTGGCCCTGAGAAGGGCCGATGATGTGGGTTGTTGTTTTTCTTTTTTTTTCTCGGTAAAGCGGTCGTCCGTCCGGTCCGTTTCTTTAAAAAAAATGAAAAGAGTTTAAGGCTTCTTTTCGGTCTTCTTGGGCAAGAGAACCGCCTGGATGTTGGGCAGAACGCCGCCTTGGGCGATCGTCACTCCGGAAAGGAGCTTGTTCAACTCTTCGTCGTTCCTGATCGCCAACTGCAAATGTCTGGGAATGATCCTGGTCTTCTTGTTGTCTCTGGCGGCGTTTCCTGCCAACTCGAGAACTTCGGCGGCCAGATATTCCATGACGGCGGCGAGGTAGACGGGAGCTCCGGCACCGACGCGTTCGGCGTAGTTTCCTTTACGGAGGAGACGATGGATCCTGCCGACGGGGAACTGAAGACCGGCACGGCTCGAACGGGACTTCGCCTTTCCCTTGACTTTTCCTCCCTTTCCACGTCCTGACATTTTCTTTAATTTTCTTGCGAAAAACGAAATATAAACAAGAAGAGCGAGCGACGAGCGGCGACGACGAGACACGTAATCGACTGCTGCGTTATTCGGTTATGTATCGGACCGGCGGTCGCGGCTTAGGCTTTATACCCTCCGTGCGGTCGGTTCAGTTCGGCGCATAGGAAGGCTAGGACGAATGGGCGTGGCCTGAGTCGGTAGACGGTCCGTTATAAAAGTAGTCGCACGCGGGGTGATATTTTTATTCGTTCGTCGAGAACCGAGCGTAGCGTTGCGTTCTGTTCTGTTAAACTCTTATCGAATATTCGAAGATGCCACCCAAGACTAGCGGTAAAGCCGCCAAGAAGGCCGGAAAGGCCCAAAAGAACATTTCGAAGAGCGACAAGAAGAAGAAGCGCAGGAGGAAGGAGAGCTACGCTATCTACATCTACAAGGTGTTGAAACAAGTACATCCCGACACCGGTATCTCGAGCAAGGCGATGTCCATCATGAACAGTTTCGTGAACGACATCTTCGAACGTATCGCCGCCGAAGCTTCCCGCCTCGCCCACTACAACAAACGTTCGACCATCACCAGCAGGGAGATTCAGACCGCCGTACGTCTCCTCTTGCCCGGTGAATTGGCCAAGCACGCCGTCTCCGAAGGTACCAAAGCCGTCACCAAGTACACCAGCTCCAAGTAGAATGATTTTGTTATCATTTCTGTCGTCGTCCGTCGTCCATCTTTCCGGAAAAAAAAAAAAAAAAACAACAACAACAAACAAATCGGTTCTTTTCAGAACCACAAATCGCATTCCTTACAAATAAGAGATTAACGAACCTCGAGAATGTTTCTTTCCCCTTTATTATTATTCGATTATTAAATGAACGAATAAAATGATACTTTTCGTTTCGGGGTGTGCGATGTTTAAATTCCGTCCGCGTCGTACGTACGTACGATCGATTTCGGTTAGAGGTTTTCGAAATGAAACTATGTTAAAAAACAGCGATATATTTTTATCGATCGATTTTTATACGATATGTAAATAAGTCAGGTCACGGGAACGTACTTGTTTTTTTTTTTTCTTTCTTTTTTTTTCCCCCGCCGCAAGAAGGAATTTATATTATTTATTTCTTCATAACGAAGCGCTGTGCTCTCTACGATCGATTTTATCAGGAAATCATAAGATCGAGAAGAAAACGGTCGCGTTTTTTATTATTATTTTAATACCAGAATTACGAAACTGATGCAAATCTATACTGGCCGTCTGTTCGAGGAACTCGCGTACAATAAATAACGCATGTTCCTAACAAAACGGCTGTTTTTTTGCATTTTCACGATCGAGCGTGAATAAATTTCAAATTAAAAGATCAAGCGTCGATTCGTTTCTTTTCGAGTCTTCCTGAATGATTCTGATCTCGTTGTCCATGTACGGCGTTCGTTTATAAGTTCTCGTCGTGCTTTAATTTTATTTTATCGTCACAGACATAAATACATTTATTTTAAACGTAGTAGAGTGTCGTTCCGCGACACCTCGATCTGATCTGGACTTGTAAATTTTTTTTTGGACTTAAAAAAAAAAAAAAAAAAAAAAAAAAGAATAAGGGGGGTGTTCGCGATAGGGCAAAACAAAAACAAAAAATCTGGCGGGAGCGGAATGTTTGAAAATTTCGAGTCGAAGGACGCGAGTGGAAAATCTTAGCGACTAACTTAAATTCTAAATTAAAAACTAGCTTAACTTATGACACACTTATAATAAACACATCGTTTTTTTTTACTAAAAACTAAAGTTTAACAAAAAGAAGAAGACAACGGCACGCGGTGTTCCCAAGCGGTCACCCATCCAAGTACTGACCGCGCCCGACGTTGCTTAACTTCGGTGATCGGACGAGAACCGGTGCTATCAACGTGGTATGGCCGTTGCCTGATGATAAGGGTAAAAAATGAGTAGAAATGGATCCGAGAAGTCGAAACGTCGAAGCAAAAGTGCCAAGATCCGACGAACGAACATCGAAGATCGAGGAGCGCAGCACAGCGCAGCGGTCTGCAACACAAAATACAAAACAAACAAACAAGCACATCACGCACGTACAACTAACAGACGAATGCCACCGACAGGATAGGGAAAGGACGACAAGACCGACAAAGAGACGAACCAGGCACATAAGGCACAATCACGGCGGACGTAGGTAAAAACAAACCATAAACCATCTTCGTCCGCCGGATTAATTA
>NW_026973005.1:0-116147 GCF_036711695.1 Zophobas morio | reverse complement strand
AGAAGATCGCTACCAAGGAAAGTCCTGTAATAAAGCGCTCGACCACTGTCAAAACTCCAGCGTAACAGAGAAATTCGCTGAGTCGAGTTTTGATTCACCAGGAATGTCGCAGCAGCCGGCCACCATCAAAGTTTCCCGAACCCTAAAGGAAGGCCCCAGGAAAAGTTTTCACACTGGGAAAGTACGATTGGGGCGAGCGCTGAGTTTTCTTGATAAATGGAAGAATAAAAAAAGTAAAAAAAGAGGAGAGGAGCTGGACTACGAGGAAAAAGGAGACTTTGCCTTCCACGCTAACATAGTTCGGAATCGACAGTTCACGAATAGAAGCAAGAGATATACCACCCAAAGAAAAAGTGCGCCGCCTGCTCTCGAGGCTTCGATGCTTACAAGCTTATCGAATGAGCGAAGCAAAGAAAAATATTTAGAGATTTTGGAAGCGAGAAAAGTACGGCCCAAAAGCCTGTTAGACGCCGTTACGTCTTTAGAACTAGAAAGTGTATAGCCTTTTTATTTACATGACAATATACAGCGCTTTTATTGGTTTGAGAAGCGGTTAAGGTCGTGATCAAATTTTATTTTTATTGAATACTGGGCCAAAAAAAAAATTAAAATATAAATTTTCGTGGGATAACGAGTTTACGATTCTTCGGAATCGAGTATCAAGGATTCTTGCTGGCCCATCCAGAGGAGCAAGAAATGCCTATAAAGTATAGTATTGTTAAAAGGAACGTATAAAGTTAATATACTTTGTAAGTAAAATTATTGTAGTAGTGGCGCACACCCTTTTGCCACGTGGCGCAAAGCTTCTCCACGTAATCACACTTTTTGCTTGGTTGAAAAGTATTGCCTTCGCAATAATCAACGCGGTGCTTAAAGGTAATCATAAGCAGAAGCACGCGAAAAAAGACCATCAACAACGATATCTTCAAAGTTCCACAGACCCAAGCAAAAGCCGGCAGCAGCAGCAGCTCCGAGAGCACTGCTTTCTCTCATAGACGGCCTGAAAAACCTGCGCTATTTCACATATATGCGTATAGATATTTATCAGAATAAAATAAAGTGATTAACAACAATCCCTTGCACTGCAAAATATCCGCCAAAGTCTGCGCAAATATGGATATGGCGCACAATCCGCCAGTGACTACCAACGTAGCGACTGGCTTTTCTGAGTCTTGAGAGATGGCCGCGATGGTGTCACGTGTTTGCAAGCAGATGGCCTCCAAACAGGCGCGAACAATGTGCGCCTTTTTGCGAAATCACGTCTCATTAGGAAAACGGGAGGTACATGAGGGGACCTTCGTGGGAGTGCTGCGTCAGGCCAGCAATAACCCCGCGAGTGTCTGCCTTCCAATAGGGCGCATGGAGGCCACTGAAGGCGGGCACGAAACATACACCTAAAAACAATTCATACGGCTCAGTAAGAGTCACAATAAAAAATCTAAGACCTCCGGAATCGTCCACTTTTGTAGCAAGTTCTTCCACTTCCTCGAGATCGTTAACAATACCTTAACAAAGTTCATCTCCAATAAGAAATATAACGAACACCTCAGCTAATAAGCAATACCCAGGTCGTCGCGGAGCCAACGGATGGCCGCACCAGCTGTTGGGATGTAACCCTCTAGTGCATAGACAACGGATTGACTCTTTCCTTAATAATAAATATAATAAAAATAATAAAAATAAGGTGGACTATTACCGAGTTTATAAGCGACAGTGGTCAACAACCCGGTGCGAGAATAGTTAGGAGAAAGTCCTGTATTCTGTAAAAGGAAACATCCCGTACCAAAAGTAGCCCCACACTGCCCTTATAGTTGGTCAAAGCAATAATAAAAGGTAAACCCATATTTTCAATAACTTCAAAAAGTATAAAGGGCTTTGTAAATAATTGTTTGCACGAAAATGAATTGCGCAGAGTGTTACCAGCCTCTCGACAGCCTTGGCCTAGCAGCGAAGCGGACTGGTCGCCCAAACAGGAGGCAAAGGGGATCCCCTTAAGAACGCCATGTTGAAAATAGCCATAAACTTCCGAAGAGGATCTAATTTATGGCATTAAAAAGTTGAAAACTGAGGAATATAAAAATCTAACTTTAATTACAAAATTTTTAATTTTTATATTTTTGAGATAAGTTCGTGGTATTAAAAAAAGTATACGAAATTTAAAGGCAAACAAATTAAAATTCTTTTACTATTATTATAATTGTCATGTCTTCACAAATAAGAGTTTATAATTCGCAACGAAAGATAATACAGGTAATATAAAAAAGGGAGAAAAGCTTTTAACATGCAAGTGGAAGTACTTTTACGAAAAAATTCCCCATCAGCTTAAAACGGTTTTCTTTATTTTCTTAATTTTATCTATATTAAATTTTTATGGACCTACTCTAGCATACCTGAATTTTTTTTAATTTTTATAAATTGCACTTTACAGGTCTCAGCATAGTATATGGGGAGGTATAAATATGTATATAAATTTAAGCGTTATCTAAAAAAAATGAGTGGGATCCAAGAAGTTTTTAAAAGGCTGACTATTAATTATATTTTTTATTGATGCTTTAGGGGTAAACACTTTAAAATTGAAAAACTGAACTCAACTACTATAACTTTACTAATGCGTGTTAAATTCACTAATAAATATTTATATTAATCCAGCTAATAAGCCTTTTTTTAAAAGTTATAAAGAAATATTTAAAAAATTTCCAAAAAAAATATTTTAGTAAGATTTTTAATAAAAGAGATGCTTATGCCTATTATCTGCTCTTTTTTTTTGTAAACTTTCATTAACTTTGTCGTACTTTATAATTTATACATAAAGACTGCTTTACGTTGACCCAATTTCGAAACATTGGCTTAATTTTTTGCTAAATGTAAAGTCTATCTTCTTTTAAACTGCGAGGAGCTCCCGCAGTATAAAACATTTCAAAAAAAAGAGGAAAAAAAGTTAAAGAAATCGATAAGAAATTACATTTAAGCACTTTAGAGGCCATATATATCAAACTGCCAATCTTTTGTTATTGATAAAGTAGTTGTAAATTATAAAAAAACTTCAATGCTGAATATAGCTTTAAAAATTTTGTACAATTCAACTTTGTAAATACCTTTTCAAAATTACATAAAATTTTATTACACACCTACTAACTTTAATCCCAAGGGAATTTATATATATTATGTTTAGAAAGATTTAAAAAAAAAATTTAGATTAATATTTTTGATGAACCTAATTTCGGGTAAAGTTGCAACAGGAATTCCGAAGAAAGACAGAAGACGGCTGCTCCAACGACAAGTGTGCAGATTCATAAGCATCGTGCGCGAAGCATTCGAAACGTCCGTTACATGGTTTCCGGAGTATTTGTACAGAAGCCAGCTATCAAGAGTTCCGCAGCTCACAAAACCTAAAAAAATAACAATAAATCAGTTTTTACAAGTAAGAACGCAAGCTAGCCTTCTTTGATTTTTTCTTCAAGACCAGAAACGTTGTCAAAAATCCAGCGTATTTTTAAAGCGCTGAAATAGGTGGAAATGGGCAAACCGCACTCGAAGTTAAAATCGTTGAAATCACAAACAGTAAGTTTTTTCTTATATTTATCAACGAGAGATTGTGTCCTAAAAAAATTAGAAATGAGTGAATAAAAAAAAATTAGCAAGTGAAATAAAGTTGCCTATTATCGCCCCAAACCACAGCGTTATAGAGAGGAAGACCGGTTTGATTGTCCCATACTACAACAGTTTCTCGCTGGGTAGATAACCCAACGCCTTTAATTTGTGAGAGTTGGTATCCTGTAACAATTTAAAGTAAAGTTATGGAGTAATGCGTTAGGCCTCACTATCCCAGGTAAGCAGTTAAGGTCCAGCGTGAAGGAGAGGAAAAACAAAGCCGCAGTTAAAAGTGAACAAGAGTACACAACAATATAAAATTATAAAAAACCTTTTTTCAGAAAGTCCCTAATTGTCTTTTGAATGCAAAGATCTATCCTAGATAAGAAGCCCATAGGTTCTTGCTCTACCCAGCCTAGAAAGATTTTTATGAAAAGAACAAGTTATTGTAAGGGAATAAAGACCAGGTTTTGGAAAAAGTAAGGGATTTTCAAGTTGAGCTGAAGCTACACAATTTGAAGTATTGGACTGAAAAACCATAAAACGCACGCTGGAAGTCCCTACATCCAAAGCACCAAGGAAATTTACAGGTTTGTAGATTGTCTGAGACATGCTCTGATGTTACTTGGTTTATGATGTTAACTTTGCTACTATCAAAAAAGTTTCTAGGCCTGGACAGTTCAACTAGGCCAACTGCTCGATGAAAAGAAGTTTAAGCTAATATATCTTTGCATACTTCCTCGTGTGTTGACTATTAGCCACGCACTTACCGCCTTTTTTTTGGCAAATAAAAAAACTTCGGGTGGCTAACTTATTTTACAAAGACGCAGCAGATGTTCAAGTTTAGCATCACTCTTCTTTTTAATTTTTTATTATAATCATCCAAACTCAGCAAAATTCACAAGGCAGTCACCGCCTTCCATAGATTAAAGCGCTACCCAGCAAACAGCTACACGTCATAATGGGCTCGTCGTGAATTGAGTAAGAAGATTAAATCAAGATCTAAATTAGAAACTCTTTAAATAATTTTTCAACCAACGTCATCGCCCCATGGTACAGCGAACTGGTCACAGCAATTGACTGTGGAACCCGAGCTTATTTATTAACCGTAAAACTGCGCTCGCTACCACACTCTGCGTGACGCTCAAGCTTTGAGGGTTGGACTTGAAAGCCCTAAATATACGAGAGCCCGAAATTGCTGACTCGATCCGGCAACAAGAAAGTTTGTAACTTAATAGTATTATTAAAAATAGTTCCTTTGACTAAAACTTTATAAGTTTTTTAAAACATACAACATGTCCCAGGATTCTATTCTTAAAAGTTTATTAAAAAAAGCTTCTTCACATGTTAAAGATAAAAATTATTTAGAAACTTTACGCTTATCCCAGGTATTTTTACTTTTTTTTTAAAAAACTTTCTAGTTATTTTGAATCTTTTGTTTTTCTAAACGAGAATGCGTTGTCGATAGACCCGACATCTTATAATGCACTCCTTCTGATGGGCTTAGCTTACGAGGGCCTTGAAAATCCTCAGGAGGCCGAAAATTGTTATAGGAAGGCCATAACGATTAGTTATAACAATCCTTCTGCTCATTTAGTATCTTCAATACTTGCTTTTGCCAAGATAACATCAGTAATATTTTTTATAACAACAGGGTCTTTGTAAACTTTTGTCTCAGGATAAAGGGATTCAAGACAGTGTTCTTATACCATCTTACGAGGAATTGTGTAAAGTGTTAGAAAGGTAATAAAAAGTTTTACTTGAGTAATGTTGAATCCACTTGAGTTACTTTCGTAGTAATAATCAATTATCCAAATGGTTTTCAGCAATGCTAAAACTTATCGAGATATATCTATCCTCGGGAAACTACAAAAAAGTTAATTTACTTATTGTTTGATGGCTTAAATTATACTTAATAATTTTTTAACTCAGAGTTTTTCATTGATCAACACAGTTACTGATAAAGTATATAAAGGTAACTTTTCGAAATCTGAATTAATCAGGAAGTTGATATTTATGAGTATAGGTTGGAAACACAGGTCTTAATTCATTTAAATATTTTAGATATGCCTTCAGAGAAGCAGTACATTATTTACTACAAATTTTGTACAATTTTTCGAGATGCTTCTGATCGCGGAGTAGATAACTTTGATATACTACAGTTAAAGGAAAGAGAGCTAGATAAAGTACTTTATTTAATCAACGTATACAAAATACTTACCTTATTTAAGATCTTGAGGAATTTTGAGATTTTTAATAAACTAATCTTTGACAATCACATTATAAGTACAAGTAGTACTGAAGATCAGCAGGTTTTCTATATTAAACGAACTTATTATTATGTAAATATCATTATTATATTGTAATTATTATAGAAAGTGTTCGACTTATTAAAATGGATCTTAAAAATGTTTCGTTTGGTTTATTGGGAATTTGCCTCTGAGGAGGTCTTAGAAATTTTCTTTTTTTCTTTTTTTTTTTTGGTTAAGAAATTTTTTTTATTAAAAGATATACAATAAAAGTCTTGCACTAGCCACGCGCTTATTGTCTTTTGATAGCCTTCGAGGTTTTTTAATTAGTTATTGTGGTTAAGCATAATTTATACTCACTTACAGCGGAAATTTATTCCGAGTTGATTTTAATGAGCGAAGAAGATGCCAAAAGCACGTTTCTATAATGATTATTCGTTCCAATTTAGTTCAGCTTTGCAACTTATGAGACCCATTTCACTTTTTTTTGCAGCTACTGGTACTCTGGACACACACGATCTACTTTTAGAGGTGAGTGAGATGCCGGCGTGCGCTTATAATTTTGTTGCCGCGTATTTTTTTTCATCAGAGTTTACCCTGGATTCGTTAAGGGTTATTATTATTGTTGTTGTTATTGTTATTATTAATGTATGTTGTCTGCAGGAAGGTCTAATGAAAGAGGCGGAATGCCTTAGTGGGTGGATGCTGTTATTTTTCGAATTATTGGAAACGAATATTTCCGAGGCACTCAAAATCGGTGCTGTACTTTTTTTTAATGGTTCATTTTTTTTTAAAAATTTTTCTAAGGCCAGCAAGTTGTTAACCATTTCGAGCCCCCCAATCGGCGTCATTCTGTCCTTCAAGCGTTTATTTTTAATGATGGACTTATAAATGGCGCTTTTAAGAAGATTTTTGATTAGACGGTTACGTGAATTGCGCTATCTGGTTGGTCTGGCCGAACTGGAGGTCGCCCAATCCATAGAGGCCGAAGTTCCTGCGTCGCTGGAGGTATACGCCTCTGGTGGATGTCGCGTTTTCTTATTGGTTGTGAAGGCTCTCAACGGCGAGCTCCGGGGAGCCTCTACTTTTCTTGTGAGCGAAGCATCGCTTGTTTCTGATTTGGGCTTCTTGCGCGCCCGCCTAGTGCGCCTCCCTTTTCTCTATTTTTTTTTTTTGCTTTGCTCACTATTATTTGCGCAACTCTCAAGAACGACTCCGAAGCGGCCTTAAAGTTTTACCAAAGGGCGATGACTTTATTTGCCGCCTCGAAGAACGAGTCGCTCAGGACGAATCAGAAGTGGTGGGCCCTATGCCATGTGCGTACGGGCCTCCTTTATTGGCACATGGACGGTTTTTTGTTATTTCATTGGAGGAGAGTGATTGTTGATGACCCTGTTCCAGGCGTGTACAGAAGAGAGCGCGCTTTTGCCTTTTCGCACTTTCTTGCTGCAGTAAAAATGTCTCCCGGCATTGTTCGTTTTTTTTGTGACTTTTTTTCGCCTTAACTTGGGAGTTCTGTTGGGCTGCTAGAGAGCTTCTTATGAATATTTGGGCCATTTTTACCATGTGGTCGAGGGCGATGCGGCTCGAGGTGTCTTTGCCGGGGGCTCTAGTATGTCTAAATTTATTAACTTCGTTTATATATACTTGAGCAGCTATTGGTGTCTTTGAAAAGGCCGTCTCCCTCTCGCCTCAGTCACACGTGGCTGTACGTGTCTGCTTCTCCTTTTCTGTAACTTATTTATTTTGTTTGCAACAGCAAACACTCAGCGACTTATACTTGGCTCAAAACCTTTACGAGAAGGCGCGGCAGCTGCATATTTTGGCACGTTACTTCACTATCTCTAATGTATGTCGCTTGCAAAGACCACCAAACAGGTCACCCACTCCTGTCATCCGTTCACCTCTTGGGCGTGTTTCCGCCTTGGCTTGTACTATCTGGTTGCTTTATCATTAACGTCTGCCAATCACATTCTAATACCATATTAAGAACGCTGGAAACTCGTGCGAGGCTGTTCGCCACTTGCAGTCGGCTGTACGAGTCTCTCCGTCTCTTCCGCAAATGTCTTTACTGAAACATTTTTGGCTCCCTCTGGCGCTTATAAGTGCCCATCCTTTTATAGCTGGGAGTGTCTTGGCGAGGCATATGCTGGCATTGGTCGCCTGCCTGCCAGCATAAAGGCCTTCAGAAAAGCGATAGACCTGCGGGAAGACCCTTCTGTCTTTGCGAGGTTGACTCAATCGCCATGTGTCTTTACTCTCTTGGGTTTCTCCTATTGACCTCCTTCCTGTGTGGGTTCCGCACTGGCGAACTGCTTGCCGCGTTGCACTTCTACGACGAGGCGCTGCAGGAGTTCCGGCTCTGCCTACATGCCGAGCCTCTCTTTAGCCCAGCGCTACTAGGATTCTCTGTTAAGTTTTTATGTTTTTAGGGTATTGTTTGTTTTTTATGTATAAAATAATTCAATCAGAAAACACTTATTAAAAAAGCAAAGTTTCTATACGAAGAAGGAAGGATCCCTGCTTGCGTCGACTTGCTGGCGTTGGCGCTAGAAAAGATACTCTTTTATATTTCTCTCGACTCGAAACCCCACAAAGTTCGTGTGTGTTTGTTTGGTTGACTTCTAATACCGAAAGCTAAAACACTTTCCAATTGGAAGACCTCCACGCTGTTCGGAGGGAAAATGCTAGGTGATCTCTGCTGCCTCATCTTGTCGATGCCGCCCGACATTTTGTGCCGCACTCACTTTCTTTCTTCCCTTGCTAGCCACATGCCTCCCGCTCTCATGGTGCCGGAGAGTATTATTATATATTAAATAAAAATTTGGTGGTGTTTTCTCCTTTTTTCATTCGTCAAAGATTCGGAAAACGCACTTTATTTACTGTCCTCGCTCGCGTCATGGGGCTATTCCCTGGCTCTTAAGGAGACGCATGTCCACCAATCGTGGCTGCTGCGGGACTTGGCCCTTTCTTCCTGCAAGCGCTGTCGTGTCCTTCCCTTGGAGGAAGAAGAGCAGGAGGTTCATGCCACGTGTCTTCCGCCTATAACATGATATATAAGCCGGACGTGGATTTTTAGAACGCCTTTTCCGAGGCTATTGGCATCTGCAAGAGAAGTCTTGCCTTAGACTCTGGCGACATCCGCACGTGGGAGGTCGACCTAGTGTTCTCTCCTTTTATGTTTTCATTCTGTAGTTTTCCATAAACAGTTGCTTGGAGTCATGTTTACTCTGCGCCGTCAGTTTTCACGTGGTCAGCACTGCTTTATCCAATCGCTGCAACGCTCCACGAAAGTAGTGTCTTTCGCTCTTGCGTGAAGTTTCCTTCGTTGGGTACTACCAATAGACTTCTCGCACTTGGACCGCCCTCGGGGTTCTTTATTATTTGTGCGGAAACTACGACATGGCCGAAGAGGTTTTTTCCTCTGCCCGCCGTGGCGACCCTCCAGTCACCCTCTTTTTCTGCTCTTTTGCAGGCTTTTTACCAAGCGCGCACCCACGAGCCCTCTTGGATTCCTGGTCACGTCCTTGTGCCGTTCACAGGCTGTTCTCGATAATGTCGTTCCCCCAGGCTGGGTCGGAGCGGCTCTCGTGGCAGAAAAAATGTCCAATCCCTCAGCACGTGACTTATACCTCCATTGCGCTAATCAAGACTGCCACGTTTCTTTTTCATGAACACTGACTTGTTGCTCTGTTACATACCCTTTTCGCAGGAGGTCGGCTATAAGGGCTTTGCTGCCAGCGCCTATTCCAGCTTCCGCCAAAGCCTCTCCCCTAACGACTTCCACGTGCTCTATCAGGCCATCTGTTGCTTGGGTCTTTTTTAATGTTATTTCCCTGCACTTTCTAACTAATTGCGCCAAGAAACATGCCTGCAGAGGGACAACACCGACGCGTGGGCGTGGAACTTGCACGGCCTTCTGCTCGAGCTCGTCGGTTTAAACCAATCATGTTATTCCAGCTTTACGAGGGCACGAAGTCTGCTCGAAGGCTTCTATATCGCAAATATTACCTGCATTCCTGCGAAATTCTTTTTGCAGACCGCCCTCAACACGGCCGCCTCGTTACTTTCAACATGTCACGTGTTCTCGTGAAGGTCGGGCGTCCCGCTGATGCCGTTGGTCTGCTTTGTCCGCTGCTGGAGGAGCTCGAGAAAGATTCAGTACTGCTAACACCGCGGCGACGTTCACAACTGCTTACGAGTGTTTTTATTCGTAGACGCTCCACGAATGGGCGCTCTCTACTTTGGCTCTCGCCTATATGAAACTCGGGCTTCTGGAACGAGCTGCCCACGCCTACTCGCAACTCCTTCTTTCGGATGGTAACGTTTTCCTACACTATATTTTATGCGTTGCACTCACGTTCGCCTGTGCTTAAAGCGACGGCAGAGCAGAAAGGCGATGTTTGTATATCTCTTGGAATTATATTTTATTTCCTGAAGGACTATTCGGCCTCTCGGAAGTCTCTCTTCCAATGGTCTCTCTTTTGGTCATGTTGCTGTCTTTGTATTGGCTTCACTCTATTTAAGCGTCGAGCTATCCACCAACCACGTACGCGGCGTCTTTACTCTTGGCGGTATTTCTTTTTCTATTGTGCTTACCTGTATTTTACTGGTTTTTGTGTATGTAGCCTTTGGGCTGCTAACAAATGAGGAGCAAATAACACTTTCGGCTATTCAAGCGTACAAGCACCTTTTTCCGGTTGATGGGGACTGCAAGAGGGAGTATTTTTATTCGCTCCTCACTGCCTGTCTTTCGCTCTCAAAAGTATCCATAAAAAACTTTTGGTTCACTGAGAACGAAAACTAAAAGTTTATATATATATATATATATATTCAGGGCTCGATTGCAAGCGCCGTTGCTGCATTTGCTGCGAGTTTGCACCGCGCAGGACCTTTTGGGAGCCGTCTTTGGACTATATTGGCTGCATTTATATATAAAAGGGCTCCAGAAAGGTATTAGTTGATACATATTATTTCTTCTAGGCGCCTCTGCTGTCTTCTCTTTGCAGACTGCACTCTGCTCGCTCCTGCATGCAGACTGCCCTTCAGTTGGCGCACGGCGGGTCCCACACCTCTTCTCGTGCGCAAGACGCTTTCGGGGTGGTTGATCACGAGGAGGTGGGTCGCATGCTTTGCTTGCACAGCCTTTGTCTTCTGGCGGATAACACTGCTTCTTATAGAGAAGGTGACCCATACTAAACACGAAGCCCGTGTTCTGCCTTAAATAAGATTTTATATGGACAGCGCAACGCTCTGTCCATGTGGCTCCCTCTTCCTCCTCTGCCTGGTGCACTTTGGCCTCCGCACTAGTCAGTTTCATAGTGATGAAGGCCACTTCTCACAACCTGCTGGCCTCTGCCATCCGGATATATGACCATGTGCGCACAATGGATTCCCGGAATTTCCTTTATGCTACTTGCTGTCTTTGTGAGTGCTTTCTCATTGCCGGTTACATGCTCAATGGACAAGAAAAACACGCTTATCTTAACCAGGTGCCGTCTATTGAGCCCGCCCATACGTAGCGCACCAATTTTGCCGTGTTTTTACAGGCTGAACTGCTTTGCACCACCGAGCTTAACAACCAATCGCTTTCACCGGCTTGGAAAGCCCACTTTTATCTCCTTCTCGCGCGTTGCTATATCTGCAGGTAGCTTTATACAGATTCGCTCGTGGTCTTCCTTATTTTTGTAGCGGTAAGGAGGAAGGCGCCATCATTGCCTGCTTAAAAACAGCTGTCCGGCTCGATCCGAAAAACTTCCGAACGTTTCAGGTGACAGAAAATTGTATGTTGGTCGTTTTTTTATGTAAATTTCTTCAGGAACTCGCCATGTGCTATACTTTTCATCGTAAGTTTTTTCCACGTGCATTTAGCCTGCATAACCTCGCGCATAACTTTTCCAAGGCAAGTATAAGGCGGCCGAGCAGAGTGTGCTTGCAGGGCTCTCGTGTGCGCAAAGCAAGCCCGAGGAAGAAGTATTTTTTGGTGTTTTTCATTATAATTTCTTATTGTTCCTCGAAATATTTTTTTTTTGAAGATTGCTTTGGTATATTTGGGATATCTTCACATACTACAGCTACAAACCAACAAAGCCGAAGATATGCTGCAGCGAGTTTTGAGGCTAAACGACCTTAGTGGAGTTGCTTACTTTTTGTTGGTATTGCTTAATATTTTCGCCAACTTTTCTACCATCTTTTTTCCGACATATCCTATTCGAACCAATAGGGATATGTGTTTTACCGTAAAGGTAACTATACAGAATCTGAAAAAATACTCCGGCACTCGCAGAAACTTCAACCTATCCCTTCAACACTTTTACTGTGCTGCCTGCATAAAAAAACCGTAAATCAGATAACCTCAAAGCAGTTAACTTTAAAACTTTTTTATGCTTATTTCGTAATAAGAATTTGAAATGCGTGGAACAAGACTTTTACGAACTAAAGACAGCCCTAAAAAAAAATACTACTAACTATGAAAAGTGGGAAAATGTAGTGAAATACGTTGAAGATTTAATAAGATGCAAATAAAATTTATTTATTAGGCCTCCATTTGTTCCGCATTTTGCAGCAATATTATATAAATCGTCCTTATAACCAACATTGTAAAGTGCCAAGCTTATTTGCAGCAGTTCACGACTTCCCTGAGTTTTTTAATGAGCTAATAAGCTACTTAATTAGCTTGTATAGTGAAACATATATAAATAATAAAGGTATACGAATATAAGCTAGGCCTTACTGCTAGGATTTAATAAATTTGTTCTGGAGAAAAAAAGATCTGGTCCAGCCATTTTCTTTTGTGCCTTTCGGGAGCGTCCCGTCCTTCTTTCGACACTCCTTGTAAAACCGCCATTAGAGTTAAGGTAGCTACAATCAACGGCGGCGTCACTTTCCGAGCCTTCGTAACTGTTCAACTCTAGTGAATTTTTTAAATTAGCAAGCTCTCTGTGGATCTGCCCACAACAGTACTCTTTACCTTCATAATTAGAGCAGGCTATGCGGTTGTCATCCAGCCGCAGCCTCAAAAGCTTCTTATGCTGGTACTCACTTAACTGCCTAACGGCTGCCGTCTCTTTCTTAAAAACCAGGCTAGCTCGACTCGGGGGTCGGGCACAATAGTACTGGAGTTCATCGGAGGTTAAAAATCTTGCTGTCTTGTGCCGTCCAGCAGAAATATTTATATCCTTTTCTTGGTAGGGCATTTGTCTCCGCTCAGCACCCCTCGTCCCTCGAGGGAGACACTCGTTAGTCTTTTCTTCGGAAGAAGGTGGAAGCAACCGTGGACATTGAAGGTGTGCTAACTTCTGACGGGGAACATAAAGCGGTCGTTCTACTTTTCTTTTGGACCTTGCAGGTATAGTATAAGGGGAGTGACTCTCAAGTCTCCCTGGACTGTGCGTCGTTGTTTCAATAAAAGTTTCTGCTCTTGGAAAACCGCTATCTTCTACTTTTTGGCTTCGGACGTTAGCCTTATGTAAAGAAGGTGAGCGACTTAAAGACATATTTCTAACCCGATCTGTTCGTTTAGCAGGAGAGCTTCGATGCCTATTACTAAGGTAAAAGGCTTTAAAAGGTAAACCTTTTTCTCCATCAACAAAAGTTCTATAGTTTTCTTTTTTAAAATAATTGAGGTGGGAACGAAAAGGCCTGTCGCGCACCATGCTGCGTCCACGAGATAAAACGCGATGGACATTACTGTTAACTTTACCGCTACCACCGACAATTCCGCCCCTAGAACTAATTTTTATACCAAGCTTTGGGGCATTTTGACAACTGCTGCTATCGCCACGGCCACCAAAGATTTCAGCCCCGTTATATCTTCCATTATGACGATTCACCACCTCATAACGACTAGTAGTTCTGCCTCTCTCACACAACACGTATTTGTACATCTCAGGGCGGTTACCATTCACTATGTCGCCTTTTCTGCTACGGTAAGTAAAATTAACACCATCTACGTCAACTGTATCCTTGTGAAAAGCAGCGATTGCGTGTGCATCTCTAGTACTGTGTACAGTGTTTTCCTTAGGCCCAGGCATAGTCTTAGACTTGCTTTTGCGGGATGTATAGTTAATGGCCTTATAGCCCTTACTTTGACTATACACTTTTCGAAAGTCCACAGCGGTGGTGCAATTGTTATTAACACTTTCTTTATCCACTGACTTTTTAATAGGAGGTAAACCTCTTACCTCTACACAACAAATTCTTCTGCCGCCCCCGTTTTCATGGTAGAGAACGTCACAATCTTCACCGTCACCGTCACCAGTGGCCCTTCCCCTCCCACGAGTGAAATTATTCCCTTTCTCAGTTTCCAAGTAACCTGATGTATCCCGGCTACCATCATTTTTATTACTGGCAATGTTGTTGCCGCTCTGCGCATTACTAACACGATGGATGCTTCGAAACTCCTGAGGGTTTGATATGTGTACCTTAGCCAGATCCTCAACAAGACTCCTTTCGATCGGTGCTACTAATTTATCATCAACGCAGGATTGACCAAGATAAGAATTACTGTTAGGGGAGATGTTATCGCTACTCGAATTATTATTTTTACTATTGGATATGTAACGATGATTATTAGAAAGGGCGGGAGTGGCATCCTTAGCCATATAACTAGTACTACTGCTAGTGTGGGTAACAACCTTAACACATCCGTCGTGGTCCGCCTTAGTATTTTCATTACCAGATAGAACAGTATTATTGCCAACAAACTTTTCCTGCTCGTGATTATCCATATTCAATAACCCTGGACCTTTCACTGTACACCCGGCATCGATGGTACTACTTTTCTGGCAACCCTCAATACTAGAAAGCGAAGGGAAGTTTATGTTCTGGTCAGAAGACAATGCATTATTGCTAGACACACGTGCAGTGCACGAGGGGCCCAAGTTTTTTTCTGCCGTTGAACTTAAGGGTAAACCCTCTATATTTTCCTTTGCTGTTACTGGCGAAGAACCCACCACTGCCGGCGTCGAAGAAGAATCAGAAACTCCTGTTTGAACGGGGGTGGCTGGTTTGACGCTGTCAGTGCTATTCGAGGTGCCCTAGAAAAGCACAAAATAATAATACCTGAGAAAATAAGAAGGGAGGATAGTACCACACGACGTTCAAGAATGCGTCTGGTTTCGTCTTTCCGGTTAGTCAATAGTACCATTACTTCTTTTTCCGGCTCGTCAGAACCATTCCCACAGTAATGAGTAGGCCGCATTCTTTGGGCAAGACGAGGAAGAAAGGCCATGGAGGAGGGGTGAGACGGCCGCATGTGCCTGGGACCGCCGTAATAACCAGCGGAAAACATCGGTGGTGGTCCAGAAGGCTGAGTAGATACCGCAGTCGGGCGGATAACACGTGGCCTGGACGAGGAATAACGGAAGTTCTGACTACTTGCAGTACCCAACTGACCCGTTTGCCAAGGCGATGGGGCACGCGGCCAGTGTTCTTGCACATGACGTGGTTTCATGACGCTGCTGTCGTCCTCATCATATATATGTGCCCATGACTTGCTTTCTTCAGCTTCCTTGTTGCTGTTGGCGGAGTCCTTCGCCCGCTCGGCAGCCGGCAGCGGAGCTTCCGAAGAGAGAGCAGGAGATTGCACTGAACTCTGAGAAAGCTGACTTTTTTCCAAACTTGGTAACTGTGAAATCTTTAGAGAATCTATTTTTTTTTAAAACAAAGTAAAAAAAATTAGTAAGAAAAATATTAACCTTCCGAAGAAAAATTTGAATTAGTGCAGGCAAAATTTCTGTCGGGAAACAATCTCAAACGGTATAATACAAAAGTGTGGAATACAAGGCAATAAAAACTTTTTCGCCGGGTTATCCTCCTTCTGAGATGAAACAGCTCCGACATGTTTAGCAGGAGGAAGAGCTGAATAAAGAATAAGAACCTTTTATAAAAAGTCTGAGTCTCTTTAGTATTAACCTTGATCCAACGAAGGAAAGTCTTCTATCGAATTGGTAATCGAACAACTTTTCAAAAGTCTGCCGGTGTTTTCACTAGCATATCAATTTAAATATTAAGTATATAATAAACTAAATATAATAAACTATAATAATATAAAGTAAATAATACATTTGATAATTAGAACCGGAATAAGATTTGTAATAAATAAAGACACTAATTTGTAATACCGATGAAAAGCAGACGAAGAAATGCCTGAAATTACTGTAGAATTAGAGGAAACAGCTTTTATATTAAGCATAAATTTAACAATGTATAACTAAAGAGGATATAAAAAGAAGCAAAAAAAAAACCTAGTACGCAAAATTAAAATTAACAAATACCATCGGATTTTTTGTTTTTGATGGCCCACGGCGTTTCAGTAACAGTTTGCGTAGAGTTACTCCCGCAGCTTGTGGTAAGAACTAACGTACGCAGCTTTAAAACATTATTGGGCTTGTTATTTTTTTTTGCTTGAGTTATAATAGTCTGCAGTAAAGTAACAAAAAGTAAAATAGAAAGCCTTATAAATACAGAGTTAATAAATAAAAGTGCAAGAATAAAAGCACGGTTCAAAAATTTTACATAAATAATAAACCATTCTATATGAAATAAGAGTAGATGTCTCCAAGCTATAAGCACTCTTTATATTATATAGCTAAAGCCAATATAGTTAAATACAAGAACTAAAATATTATAAAGTAAAAGTACTAAAGTAAATAAAGCCGAAGAGAAACCAAATTCTTATTAAGGTTGTTTGACGACAATAAATGAGCTATAAAAAACTTATTCTTGCAGGCTTATTATTAAAAAAATAAATGTCGCCAGCAAAGGAGTAGCGAGCCGCAACTACCGAAACGGATGTGGATGATACAAACTTAAAAAAGGCTTCTTCAAGGATACAACAAAGCGTGGGTTCGTCTGCTGTCTGGCCTGGACCTACCAAACAAGGAATATAATTTTGATAGCTTCATCATCTTGCATACTATTGATTCATCAACTTAAATTTCTAGATGGTTAAACTAGTAATCACAAAAGTAGCAAGAAAACCTTTCGAAATTTAATATTAATAATATAGGTCTCCATTATAAATTTAGTAAAGTTTACTACAATTACTATAATTACGCAGGATTTATTATTATATTAAAAGCTTTAAAAGTAAAAGGTATTTATTGTATGCCTTTAACTTCCCTCTTAATATCCATTTATTTAATTTATACAAAAAATGTGAGACTATAAACTACCTTTGGTTTATAGTTTCGTTAATTATTATATATAGTTAGTTTATGATTCGCTATTTTTCATCCTTAAATGCATTGCGAACTTGTAACTTTCTTAACTGGGCCTCCAGTTTATTTAAAAATAAAAATTCAAAAAATGAGAAATTAACTATAAAAACACAACAGGTAGCTTCAGCTTTAGAGAGTAAGGCATTCTAGTAGGATATGTACACAAGAATTATAAAAATAAAATTTTAACATATCTTTACCCAAAAAGTTTATTTTTTCTAAATACACTAATTTTTTATATAATACTTGTATGACCTCACTTTTACCATTGTGAGCACGGTTGTATTAAAAGAAATCGGTAAAAGTATTAATACATCTTCATGGCTAATATTAAATTACCTACCAAATTTGGTTTTGGGAGAATAATATTCCAAATAAAGATAAATATGTTTGTTTGCCTGAAAATGACCTATACTTTAGCGGTAGTCTAGCAGGCTTATACTTATTAAGTATTAAGTTTATGTTCAATAACTTAAGATAAATGGAATAAGAACATATTAATATATTAAAGTTGGTACTACACAAAGTTTTTTATCTTTATGTCCAATGCTGCTAATCAATTAATTAAAATGTTGTTATATAATATAAAATGGAGTACGCTACAATTATTTTAACTACTAACTTTTCACTTAGTAATATATAGATAGGTTTTTTAATTGCCTATATTATTGAAATTTATAACTCCAAAATTGCTCCATTAAGGTGCTTATATTATAAGAACACCTTAAAAAAAAACTTAACACGCTTAAAGGATTTTGCTCATATTAATAAAAAGTTCAATGCAAAATTAAGTGCACATGATCCTAATAATTATAAATACTAAAAAATTTAAAGCAAATAGAAAATTTAAAAGGTAGAATAAATAGAGAGTGTTATTATGCACAGTAACCGTTATAGATTTTTTTTTTAAATTAATGCTTGTATGCTTAGGCCTCTACCTTCTAAAATAAATACAAATTTAAGCTACGTTTCAACAAAATAGTTTTTTTAACAATACAAGAGATGTTTAACCTTAAAATCATCTCTGTTTTTTAGCTCCTGACTTCTTAAAATCTTCGTAAGTTCTAATAAATTTAATATATAATATTAATAATGTGTGGGTGGAAAAACTATTGAATATGTTGCTTTATTTCTTTTGACATAGCAAGCACCTTTAATACATTTACAAACCAACTAAAAAAATTTTTTTATTTCTTTGAGTTAACACCAAATTGTATTTTAGCGGACTAATGTTTATATGTAGTGCTTCATATCTTTTACCCACGAGGGTTCTTATAAAATTGGTAATTAAAAAAATTGAATATTGACTAAAAAAACGTAATAAGAGACAAAAAACACATCAGAAACCAACTAGTCGGTAATCCTAGGCATTCAACTCCATTAGTCAAAGGCAGTTAAAGTAAAATTAATAATTGCTACTTGGCTCTTAAGTAGCAAAAAAATTATTTTATGGGACGAACGTATGAAATAATTGTGTCAAGATCTGCTTCTTTTGGTCATAAACAATTTTTTTAAAAAAAGAAAAATTGCTTGAATATTGTAATCCATAAATTTTTAATACGACCGAGTTATGTAGCCAAAAACGACATTTTTAAGGACTCTTAGTAGTTTAATTAAAACCCTTTTTAGACTTCCACTAGTTGCAAAGAAACATAACTGTGGGAATATGAGTGATGAATATATTTAAACTAAAATATAACAATATTTTTCCCTGAAATATTAGTATAACTGGTTTCTTTTGTTTTGTTTTTTTAATAGAGTCAAAGAAAACTTCCTGTTTTAATATAAATTTGTCCTTTTAAGTGGTTTCGCAAGGACAAAAGAGCTTAGAAGGAAACAGTATTTTTTCTAATATTTATACCAGCTTTTTTTACTTTCACTTTATGTTTTAAATAAGAAAAGGAGAGTTACGTGGGAGAATAATTAATTAAACATTACGTAACATGATTTTTTAAAAGATTGATGAAAGAAGTCGACGAGCGGTGAGGAAGTGGTAACGAAAGAATAGGTCTGTATGGAGTTGTACAGTATTTATTTTGTAGTCAGTCCTGTACAATTGCATGTTGGGTATCCATAGATATACAAGGACATTAATAAATAAATAATTTATTAATATGAGAAAAATCAAAAATGGATGTGATCCTGTAGTTCCTCTTGGCATTTAAATAAACTCCAACTTTTTTAAAACAATCCAGCTTCCGAAGACACCACGCTCAGAATCTACGCCAGGCAAAGACAAGCCTATCAGCCTCTTTTCAGAAGCTGGCAAAGTAGCTGAGGCTGCCATACGGCGCCGCTCCTAAGCACTTGTGGACCCAAGCCACTTTCTGTCCGAGTTTGAATTAGGGTCTCGATAAGGGTACTCCACGATTCAACATTTTCCGCCTGACAGAATAAATGACACAGGCCTTCAATTTAGAGAAGAAACAGACGCCCTCTTTCTTAATGTCGAACAAGGGTTTAAAAAGATTGATACAAAAACCTGTTTCATAAATTATGCAGCAAAGGCTTCCTACCTTTTTTTTACGTAATCAGATCCTACCTGAAGGGCCGCGTTCTTGATATACGTGTGGATGATGCGTGCTCACCCTGAGACCGCTGACAGTCGGAGTACCCCAAGGAGCGGAACTTTTTTATTACTCCCACTCTTTGCATTTTATGCGCGAGGAGCCTGAACGACCCCCACACGCGGAATACCTTATATGTGGATGTTACGACTCTTTCCTCCTCATCCAAAGTTCTTCTGATCACAAAGAAGCGCACTACACCACCTCCACAGGGCCTATGAAAACAAGTTCTTGCTTTGGTTTCCTCAGGGGAGAGGTCATTATAGACAATTAGCTTTCATGGTGGCCGCACGTAAACTATATCGCGGCGGAGGTCAAGGCGATGGTTCAAACCTTATACCCTGTACTTTGTACTCGAAGCATACTTACGTTGCAAAATGCTCGACGCTTGTATGTACTGTGTATCAGCAACTGGAAATACGCATCTACCGCCTAGGCCTACGACCCACCAGCAATAGTCTCTTCACTTCCAGTGAAACAAACCATGCTGCTACGTCTTATGACGGGCGCGCCGTGGTTTGTTCGCAACGATGCTTTGGCTTAAGATCTTCAGATTGAACCTCTGGGTAACTTTTTTCGACGCAATACTACCGCCATATACGAACGGGCTATCACCCACCACGCAATAGGCTCTAAATATATATTACAGATTAGGGCTAGGAATACTTTTAAATATATGTATGTATGAGATTGCTTCAACACAAACTTAAAGCTCAGGTGTACACCAAACCTTGTTGAGAGATAGTAAATTCGGTGTTTTCTTTTACGACCCTATCGAGCTCTAAGAAATACCATTCACAATGTAAATTATACTGAAAAAAACACCTCTTAAAGTGTTACCTGGCGAATTAGTAATTGCGCGAAACACATAGAGGTGAATTCGAACCATTTTGGAAGTATTTCAAATGAATGACCATATAATGATTAACATAATACGAAGAAAACTTTAACATTTCATTCAGTAGTGCATGGGACTGCCTTCTTGCACACTTCTTACAGTGTAAACAAACTATTTTTTTTTTACAGATATTATAGAATATCCGAACAATGTAATGGTTAGAGAACCCCTACGCCCCTACACGATCATTTGTATTACAAAAAATTAGTAAGTAGCGAAGCCTCAAAGCACGACCTTACTTCTTCTTGTGAGAAAAAAAATATAGGCTAGGCAGTTTTTTAAGTTATATAGTGACGATCGTAGTATATAAACAAGCCATCGCGTTATCCATGTCTGTGCCTTTGCTCCTTTCCATATATATTCCTCTGTTATAAACACGCTAGTTTTAATAAATAAAAAAGTTTGAGTAATTTACTCTATTTTTAAATTTGTTTAAGTCTACGTAAAAGTTATAAAATTTAATAAAACTAAGTAGATTTCGGAACTTTTTAAAACCGGTGGTAATCGTTAGTGACACGGGAGGTGCTGAATGAAGATGTAAAAAGAAGGCTAGACTATTAATAAATTTCGGGTGTAATGTTGGTATTAACAAGGTTTTTTTGTAATTTATTGTTCCAATATGTTATTATTTAGACTAAAAACTTTATTTTTATCTCTTTTAATTAAAAGGAGTCAAAAGAATGGCCCTTCTGCTTTCATCTCTCAAGGATGGTGTCACTAAGTAGTCCTTCTGTTGCTTTGAAGATATTAGCTTTATAATTAGCAGGCAGTGCCAGTGTAGGTTCACTATTATATTTATTGTTATCAAATTATTAATGAAGTTGGTCGCTACCCTTTAATGAACACAGTTCCAAAGGAGTTATCTCAACTACTTCCATTATGCTTAGAACTGCTTTACTTGTCTTAAGAGCTGGTTTAATTATGCTCTTGTTACTCTTCCAACCTATTCTATTCTGCAGCAGGTGGGAACTACTTTTAAAAGTGCTTTTATTTTATATGAATATACCCATTTTAGAGTTTACACTAAAGCAATCCTCGTTTTCTCTTTTTTATGGTGTAGTTTAATAGTCCTTACTAAGAAAACGAGAACTAACAATTGTTTAAATCAAATAAATTATGTATTTATAGGAAGAATTTACTGATAGATACATCTTATTAAAAAAGGGCTCCCCCATAGATTGCAGCATATTTTGTAATTACAATAATTACTAAGGTTCCTATATTGTTTTTTATGAAAACAACATCTCTGAGTGTACAAATTTGCAGCCCCCTTGCTGAAAAATTAAAATATGCGATAATCCTTTCTACTTATTTGATAGCGGTTACACAGAAGTGTCAGCAGTAAACCAACGAAAGCATTTAAGCAACAGGTTACTCAACTAATAGCAAGCTATAGATAAAGAAAACTGGGTAAAACTTTTTTATTTATAAAAAATATATATTTTTACCTAATAATATATAGGATTTTGCTAAGAACCTAATACATAATTTTTTTTTAAAATTAAAGTAAACCAATTCTCTTTATAAATTCCTTCTGTCTCTGTTATTAATAGGTAAATAAATTTTAAATTTCTAGGTTTAAATTAATAACAGATTCACTAGTATATTAATTAGGAGCAACATATTAACGAATTCAGAACAAGATTCACTTATTAATATTATAAACAAACAGTGCTTAAGTTAATCCTTTCTTAATTAGTTTTTAGACAGACTGAACTGAATTTAGCGGTAGAAATCAATTTCTATTGCAGTTAATCGGGTTTCTAGTTCGTGCCTACGAAGAAACTTTTCGTTTACGTAAACAGACCACATGCTTTTTCTTTTTTTTTTTTTTACATTTGTTATTTATTCGCACATTTACTTCCATTTTTGTCATTAATAAACCATTTTATTAAAATTTTATTACAAATATACTTTCCGTAAAAATATTTCTTTTGGCTAGAGGGCCTCTATATTTGTTAGACTGTCTATTAAATCATTCGAGTAATTTTCCTACTGGAGCCACAGTATAAGGGGGTTCCATTCTGGAGAGCACATTGCTTTTTGTCAGATTTGCTTTTTTGCTTTAACTTAGTAAGGTTGGAATGGAGTCGACTGTGGGTGAGAACCCACAGCAATCCTTAAAGTTGGAAGTAAAATCTATGGCGGATTTAATATCAGGGTAGTTGCAAGAAATTAATATTTATATGACATTCATGGCAATTATATTTTTATATATCGTTGTTAACAGTTAATTGCTTGATTCTTTGTTTTTGTTTTTATCCTGATTGAAGTAATTAATAATTTTTATATTTCGAGTATTTAGATTTCTTTTATTTATTATATTGCGGCTTATCGATAAGTGGTTTTAGGTTTCTTATTTTACTGAATTAAGTATTATATTATTTTTATAATCATTTTTTACTTAAACAGTTTTTTTTATATTTATTACTTACATCAACTAATAAATTTTTATAGTTTACTTTAATAAATTATTGCAAACTTGTATTATTATCTTCTTCATCAAGATCTTTAACAAAATCTATTATAATATAATTTTTCTAATTTTTTTATTTCACAACAAACATAAAATTTGTAATTATAGTTTCTTGTTAATAAAACACGATTTCGATTATGTTGTCAATACCTTTTATAAATAGTAATTTATGTTTATGTTATTATTAAGTTGTATTTTTCTTTACACGCTTTTCCAAATGGGCTTTAATTTCTGTTTTGTTAACTTATGTAAGTGAATTGAAATTTTACTTATAAATAGAGAACAATATTTTATTTTTGTTACTATTTTATTATTGTAATTTTTATATAATTTTGCAGAGATTTTTAAGATAATTTATTATATGTTTGCATTGTCGATTGATACAGATTTTTCAGAAGCGTTCATTTTTTATCTTAAACAGATTAAACAGTGCTTGTACAACTAAATGCCTTCCGCGCCGGTACCACCTGGATTCCCTTACGGCCAGCGAGTCGGCTTGCTTAGATCAGTGCGCTATGAAGTACATTGGCGTATGCAAACTGGTTAGAGTTGTGATGGCTGAACAAAATCAACAAGTTGCATAGCTTTCAATAAAAAATAATTGTACTTCGATTGATTTTTTTGTTTCTCATATCGGTTATGATTATTAAGTCTTGTTGACATTAGACTCTTTAGCCCAAAAAATATAATAAAGATATTTACTTTTGGTGGATGGTATTCTTCTTGAGATTCGATTGAAAATTTTCAATATATGGCAGAAGGGTTTTGCTGGCTATCGTACAAAGATTATTAAACTGTTAGAATAGCTCGCGTGACAAAGGAATATTTTTAAGACTTTTCAATAATTTAAACTTATTCTCTATTAATTAAAGGAAAATAAACCGTACTGCTTATTATTAGATGTCACTTTACAATACTATTTCTGTAAAACGATGGCATTTTTAAACTTAATCTACATATCACTAATTACTGTAATACTTGAGTGAGCAATCGATATAGTTTTATAATTAAAGTTTAGAGTTTGCATAACAGTACACAGCAACAATAAAGCATTAGCAGAGACTTTGCTAAAGTTGTTATATTGCGTATACCTTACTGTAAAGCTTTTAGTATAGAAGAAGCTTTTACCGCTACAATAATTTCGTGTGGGTTATCTGCAAACTTTTTTCTTATAAATAAATTACTATCGAGTCATGAAAGTTTTTAACAATACTCTGAACTTCTTAATTGATTTTTATCTTGAGTGTTTAAATTAAATAGACGTTACATAGCTTCTATTAACGTATGCGCCCTTTTAATAACTATATACTTACTGAACGTTTTAAAAAATAATGCAATTTGTAGCGTTATTGAGGGTAATTGCATTCACTTCTTTGTTATAGTTAAACAGAATATTCATATCTTTAAAAACGTTAAAGACTATAAAATTAATATAATTTTATTAGTCTAAACAGATGTGGAGTGAATAGTATATTCTTTATTAAATGAATAGATAAACTATAACCAAAGTTTGTCATAATAATAAGTACACTTTGTTATATATTAATAAGCAGTTATAATAGGTCAACTTTTTAGTAAAACACTAATACTCGTCTCCAGCAAATAAAATTATACTAACATTGCTTGTGTTTAGCTGATAAAAATTAATTGATAATCCCCTCTTCCAAGTGTTTCTTTCTTAATAAAATTTACTATATCTTTTCTTTAGATCATTATTAATATAAAAGTTTGCATAACTAGTTATATAACGTCAGTCACCTGGCCTTCCAAAAGGAAAACTTGCTGGTGGGAAGTCGTGAGGATGCACTTGTATAACCCACGGGTGTGATTTTATAAGCGAAATGGATAATCTAAAACGTTAGCTCGAAGTTAATTTATTTATATATATAAAGTTAGAAAACGAAAGTAAATCTATACAATTTTTTAAATATAATAAGTGTAATTAAAAATTATTAAGGATATATATGCCTTTTTTAACACTGAAAATTGCACACGAAAAATCTTTAATCAATACAGTGTCTTCCATAACCTTGATATAATAGAAAGTGTTTTATATAAACTCTACGATATTTTTAATGTTCAAAAATAGTAGAAGCAATGCAAAGTGGTCTTATATAGTACAAGCAGCAGTCACACTACTTTGGTAATTGTGGTTTTAAGTATAAAAATAGTAGACGTCTAAAAAAAATAAATGCAAATCCTTAAAAAGCGCCGAACGTACAGCTGATATTAAAGTCTAGTTGTGTAGTGAAGCTTTAAAAGCTTTACTTGTTAATTTATACTGCAAAGAGCTCTTCATTCTTAAAAACTTTAAATCTTTAAACTAAAATTGAACTATCAAGAACAGCTTTTCCTAAAATACCCTTTGAAAAATAAAAGCTCTTTTTCTGGTTAAACTTATAGCTTTTCGTTCTCATTTATACAAAAATCTGCCTAACTAAAGTGGATTGGCATACCTCTTTTGAGGATCAGAAGCTAAAAGACCGGTTATCAGGTCGGCCAGGTGGTCGGGTATAAAGGCAGGGATGGTATACTCGCCCCTAGAAATATTTCCAAACAGCTCATATATGTCGAGACCATCAAAGGGAAGTTTTCCTACGACTACTCGGTATCTGCAGGGCAAGTGGTGGTAAATCAGTTAACATCGTGCTGGGATTATCAATATATACATATATATACAGTGTTACGCCAGCAGCCCAAATATCAGTCTTAAAAACGCTGGATGGGCGTTGGTCGCTTTTTACCACTTCTGGTGGCTGGAAAGCGGGAGAGCCGGAAGAAGTGAGTAGTCTTATACCTGAATCAAAAAAATCGACTTCCTAATAGTAACATATTTTAAAACAGCTTCTTAAAAAATCCTCGTCCTTAAGGTACTAATTATAAATTTTTTAAAATTAAAAAGTTTAAAAGTTACTTCAGCAACGCCGAAGTCAGTAATTTTTAATTAAGTCATCATTGGTTAGTAGTAAATTGCCAGGTTTGATATCTCGATGGACTATGCCACGGCTGTGTAGATATTCAAGACCTTCAATTAACTTATTTTTTATAGGGATAAGTATAACTTAAAAAAAATAATAACCATATAAAAATTAAATTAAAGACTATCAAATTAAATTATAAGTAGCTTTTAAGTAACCAATTTTTTGCTTTGCTGTAACTTAATGCGCACTCAACTAAGAAATACAAATAGGTTATATAACACTACAAATATGCCTAATAAAACTAAAAACCTTGAAATTTAACAAAAAAACAAAACTTAGCAGTACTTGAAAAAAGTATGAATGCGCCTGCCATAGGGGTAGACGACCATCGCAAGAGTTTTCTAGTAAATCTTGTAATCCACAAATGCAAAATTCCAATACCTCGTGTAGTTATAACAAAAAAATATGTGTTGTTCATACAGAAAACGGAAACGAACATTATACTTAAACTGGTGACACTAAAATTTAATAGAAGGTTAAATATTTGAAAACGTTTTACAAAAACATAAACACGAACTACCGTCAAAGTTGCGCTAACATATTACTAATATAAGGTAATATATAACATTTAAACTAATCTTTACGGATCAAGTAAGAGTACTTACTATTTACCATTTTTTCTAAATTTATTAAAATAATGTGTATTTTACTTATATTTTTATTTATTCATAGAATGTTTCTAATTATTTACTATTAGTAATTTTTTTTATTAAATTTTATTTTTTTATGAATGAAAGAAGTTTTATAGGCGTGCTAAATATATACTTTTTTATAATTGATAAACTTAAAGATACTCACTACTAAAATAATTGCTGCGGTTAAGCTCAAACATTAAGAAATTTTAAAAAAATAAAAAAATCTAAATGAAGTTAGGTCTAAAAATTTTTAAAATTCTAAAGGGTAATTGCCGATTAGGAAATTTTCTTTCAAAATATAAAGCTAAAGACAACTTAGCGACAAATTTAATAGCTTTCAGCAAAGAAATGTTAATATTATATTTAAATGTACTATAAAGCTTTATTAAAAATTTCTTTGAAATGCTTAAAAGGCAGCCGTTAAAAGTGTGCACATAAAAATGTACTCTCCGCTTACTTATTTTTAACAATTTAAAATTTTTTATAATCTCAGCGCAGTAATTAGCTAAATATTAATAAATTTGAAGGAAAAAGGTTCGACCGGGCTTATAATCAAAAGGTGTTACTGTGGGTGACGCCCCGTACGGAAATAAATTCTTTTTCAAGGCCACTAAGCCAAACTTAGTGGCTTTCTTTACAAGTAAATATCTTTTATTTAAACAAAACCACTTCAATAATGTCTCTCTTAAAATAATTATTTTAAACTCCTCGTCCATGGTTTTAATTTTATTCTTGCAGCAAAAAAGGGGACAGATTATAACGTGAAAAAGTTCAAAGAGCTTAAGTTCTTACAGATTCGCATATAAAATTATTGCTTATTTAAATAAAATGGCGAAATAATAGAATTCAAAGTTTTTACCAAAATAAATTTTTAAAAAAGAAATATAAAATAAGTACAAGGTATAATTTGTGCTTATCTTTAGGTTGCAAAACTTCATATATTTTAATTATATGAAGATGAGAGATACTTCTAAGTAAGCGAATTTCTCTATTAATTTTATAAAGGTAAATATATTTCTATAAAACTACTTAAATTTTCGTTAATTACCTTTAAATATCAATCATAATTTATAATAATTATTTAAACTATTGCAATATTAATAACTAACCTTATAACGTTAATGTTTCCAACAGAAAGTTTTTAATCCTTTTGTTTTTTAGAATTTTAATTGCCACTAAGATGAATAATAGTTACATTTAATAAAAGTTTTAAATCGCTCTGTTAATACTTGAAAAATGTTTATAAACCTCTAAGGAGGTTTTCACAGTGAATAGCCTCTTTTACTTTTCCAAACGAACCTGAATTTTAATTTTTTTTTTATAGTTTACTTAATTATTATAATTATAGCTGTAGATGTTGCTATTCTTACAACCGCATTTGAGGTACATATAAATAAAAAACCTTCACCAACGACATCTCCGAGAATATACTTACCAACCTTAGAAATGTTAATAACTAATAATTTGTTTAAAATATTAAATGGAAAAATAAAGACGACCACTTTAGGATTTTTCGGCTTAGTTTTATATACTACGTTGTTCAAGTTTAGGTAACTGACTGGGGATACTAATAAAAAATTTTAATAAAGTTAAGTAATATTTTTAAAAAATTTGTACTATACAACCTGAGCTTCTAACCGAGTGCTCTTCCCTTTTACTTAAACTATGCATGCAGTAGAAGTTGTAAATTTAGAACACTCGGGAGTGTGAAAAGTTTGCAAAACAAATGTTTATTATAAGGGCTAATAAGTCTTCACTGCCCCCTTCTTACTATAATGGGCTTTCACAGTCAATGATAAAGTTGTACTTCCATTGGAGTATATGTATATGTTTATCAAGTTAATAAATATTTGTATTTTAAAAAAATTAGATTTACAAGTAAATTAAGTAAGATCTTGTAGTAGAGCTTATCAAATAATTTACTTCTTAAAACTACGCTTTACTTTTAGTGGTAAATAACGAACAAGAAACATTTCTGCGCACCGTCGCGTTGGCTGCATTTCATAGAGTACTAACAAGCCTGTAGTAGTCAATGTTTTTGTTTTTACTGGTCGTCTTCTTAAGCTTGGCCTTTCAGTTTCTTAGTTAGAGGCAGAACTATTTTAATTATCATACTACTTGTGAAGTCTCTTTTAAACCTTTTAAAAACAAGATAACCGCCTTAATACCCTATTGTTATCTTGATGAAAATGACAAAGAAAGAATACTTAAAGCTACCTTCAAAGTCCAGTTTGGGGCCATCAAACAATTACCCTTTTCATGTATATTCCTTTGTGTATACTAGCACTGATTATATTAACTAACGTGTCATTGTAGTTTGATTTACTTTTTTTGCGCTGTTTAACTTTTATATAATAGACATCCAGGAAAGTTAATACGGCGACCGGTAAATTTGTAAAGTTACCTAGCCAAAGTCATCTTAGTACCGAAAAACGAAATTTTATACTTGGAAGAGTTGTTGTCTTCGCCACTGCGAAGTATTTTTGTTTTTTTATGATAATATAATTTCTCTTATAAATTTTTAGATCCTACCATAAAACGTTATTAAAACAATATCTGGAAACCTTTTCAACCCCCTGTTACTTCCAGGACGCTTTATACGTTCAGCTTCCTACAATAATAGCTAGCGAATTTATTCCTGAAGTTTTTTATTTTGACTATGGAGTGATGGTTTGCTGGGGCACCACCGAAGACGACGAAAAATTGGTATCGGTCTTTATAGTAAATGAGATAATGGTTATTTCAAAAAGGGATCTTTTTTATTTTTTCCCCTTCTTTAATATACAAGTTAATATATATATAGCTCTACAATTAGGCTATGAGAATGGTAGAACCCTACGAAGTCGACAAAGCTGAGCCGGGTTGTGTAGAGAGCGATGAGTATGAGTTTGAGGTAAACCCGCAAGCCACGCCTCGCATATTAGACGATCGTATAACTCTAGTCGATATTAAGGTATGCGATCTTATTGAATCTTGACTGAAGGAAAATCTGTGAGCCCGATAATATGATCCTAAATTTAATGCTTTCTGAGGCGCTTTGTGGCGTGCGTTTATAGGTGTTAAAAAAAAGCAATTTAAGCACGGCCTTTTTTGCTAGTAAATTTCTATAAGAACAACTTCAATCTGGTTCTTAAAACGAGTAGGACGGAAGATAAGGAGCATAAAAAACTTAACATATAAAAATTAAAAATAATTTTAAGAATTTTGGTATATTTGTACTTCTCTCGTTTACTTTCTTTACGCCTGCGCCTGGCCAGCCCCAAGTAAGGGTCTCTATATCTGTTTTACTATTAGTCGTATTCATTAAAGTAGATTTAATAAGTCGATCTGAGCATCTTTTTTTTCGGGCATATTGCACTTTTTTTACGAATCCTTTCACGCTGACTACTTTTAGTCGGCACCGAAAAATTTCAAAGCTATTTTAGGAGCCTTTTTTAGAAAATTCAACTCCTTTCGAAGTTTTAAGTAGAACACCTTAATTATCAACCTCTTCAGCCTTTTTTGCAATATTACTTGTTTTATATTACTCAGGATATAAGGATGCGCCTGTCTATATCCTACGCGCTCTCGCAAAGTTGCAAACTTTCTGTGTTTGAAGAGATGATTGACCGGACTATTGATAAATACCAGCTAGTCCCTCACACTTTAGCCACCACCGGAAAAGTTCAGATGACGAGGTTAAAAGTAGATTATCTTATAGCTCGGAGAAACGGTTGTATAAGTCTTGCCATTGCATTTTATCGGGGGGTCAAATCTTTTTCTATTTGTTATTTACTGTAATAATTTATAAAGATGTTATTAATAAACTTGTGTGAAATTGACTTGAAGGTTTTGTCTGCTAATTTTGTATTCTTACTGTCGCAGGCAGGAGATTGCTAAGGTGATAGGACAATTGTTCTTGCAAACAAGCTTAGTGAACCTGGTTTCTAACGTTCTGGATACGTATGTTTCGTATAAATCTTATTTTTAATTTCTCGACGTCACTTATCTCGTCTTTAACGGTCCCTACGCAGCCCCGATTTCTTCTGGTAATTTGCTTCCTTACTCACACTCCAATTTTTTTCCTGCAAAATAGCAAGTTGTGAACATTCTGTATGCAGGGAAGAGCCCGACCACCTTGAGCGGCTGTACCTGGCCATTCGAGGGTATCTGGAAATATCGCGGCGCTGCGAAGTTTTGAACAGGAGGCTGCAGGTGGTCTCGGAGATGATGGGCATCCTCAAGGACGAGCAGAACCAACTGCACGGTAGCCATCGACAGTGCATGCAGTACTACAAAACTCACGCGACGGTTTCAAGGGGAAAAACTCGAATGGATCGTCATATGGCTGATCGTGGCTGAGCTAATAGTAGGCATTGTCGGCATTGTGGTGACCCTCTACCTCACGCCAGCAGCCCCGCGCTCTCAGGAACGTGATGAAGTGGGTGTATGGCTTATTTTCTAAGAGTAACAGCTAACAATAAAAGCACAGCCGTGGAGAAAACTATTGAACCCTTTATTTTTGGGCTCCTTAAAAGTTTATCCTTGCAAAGGGGTACCCTTACCTTTTTGGAAAGGCAGAGCCGGATTATACCAACAGCAAAAGCGGGGGCCTTACAGGGAAGAACTATTGATAGCGTTAAATCGTCACGAAATCAACTCGCATAACTCGAAAAACCAGTCTTCCTTCTTCCTCTTGTTCTTAGCTTTTCTGCTGGTGTGGTTTCTCCTTGATGGCCTTGGCGTTTGGCTACTTTTATTATGTTACAAAGAATTATTTGGAGTAAACTATAAAAAAATATTTAGAGTGATTATTCGTACAATTAATAATAGGTAGAGTCGAGAATGTAGTGACTAATAAATTTCTATAACGGTAGAAAAAGCACAAAGATAGTAAAAAAAAATAACTTAGGCAAAGGTATATTTCGCTAATATTTTTTCTTTAGCACCTTTGTTAACATATACAACCTCTTTTAAAAACAAAATCAAACTATTTTTTTAGAAAAAGTATAGGTCTACGCACGAATCTTTAGGACTTAAACCAGTGCAGGTGTCGCCTGCGGTACCTAAAAATAATTTATGAACTAGTATAGTTAAGCATGTTATTTTAAATTGAAAGTCTGCCGACTTTACAAGAAAAATTAAAAAAAATTGTTTTCAGGTTATTAATAAAAATACTCTGTTGGGCAAACTCTTTAGACACAGAGCGTAAAACGATAGCATGTAAAGCTAGTCGGCCAGACTCAATTTCTAATTACTCAAGGAAGTTAATAAAATTGTAGGTCATAAATTTACAGTGTTTGCTTGCGTAACTTAAGTCGTTTGTATCAAGAGGAGGTCTTTTTCAAAATATTTTTGAAGAGTAACAGTTTGAGTCTATTTCCACAAGGGATCGATTTAAAGCACGTTGGAGCATCCGGTTAAAGGTACGCCCTTCCGAAGATAAACGAACTCTGTTCTCTAAGGTTTTTCCACGGATTCGATTAATTTAAGGAGTTTCCTAATTTTTTTTTTATAACGAAAGGTCATAATGGGTAAACGTTTACTTCTTTTAATATCAACTTTCCTCAGTATGTACAAAGTACAAACGGTGAAAGATTTTTAAAGTTATAAAATTTAGCAGTTTAAAATAAAATTTAAGAAATTCCACTTTTTTATAACGTAGATAATTATACCCATGCTGTAATAGTGTACCAACTTCGTTGTAAACAATTGTTTCTTTTCTTCTTGAGCTTTTCCTACTTATAGTATATAACTCTGACAACTGCCCTCTCTTATGTAAAAACGTATAAGGTTTTGAATGAATATTAACCTCATCAAGTGCTTGGTGACCCATGCTAAAATCCTAAAATTAAGAGCCCGAAAGTTTGTGCAACACAAACTAGTTAATAATAACTCGTTTTAATATGATGGTCCTTTAGTCAGGGCGGAAAAATTATATTTGTAAAGCAGTTGATAATATTGCTTAAAATAGTCAAAGCGCGAAACACATTTAAAAGCAAACATTTTTTTGCAGTCCTTATTTGAGTAGACAAGGTTTAGCATTTTGTATATAGTATTATTGATTTAATCAGTCACTTTTTTTAAAAACAAGAAGTCAAGTTAGCTCTATGCTAACGTCTTATGTATGAATTATCAAATCCAGCTTATTTTTAAAAAAATATAATATTTGCATATGATCTCAATAACAGGTAAGCTATAGATCTTTTGGTAATACACTCTCCTTTCAATAATGTATTTGGGCTTAAGAGTAGCTCACGAAATAAAATATAAAATTGCGACCCTTTTCACGCAAGTTAACAATATAAAAGTTCGCCCAATAGCTTATAAATTGAGATGTATTCTTATTGCATTCCCTTTAAAGAGTCGATAAACATTTCTAAATTCCTTTTCTCTTATACTGACCTCTTTTATAGTTATATTGATAAAGCATTAAGGTTACTATTTGTGTTAGGTTTACATGACATGCTGAGTACTATTGCTCTACTTGAATGGTCTACGTTTAGTTTGCTGTCTGGGTTTTTTGGCATTAAGGGGCCGCAGGTAAATGCATGTTAAGGCCTATACTCACACGTGAGCCTTCTGCTTCGGGATTTTTTTCATAAGAAAGCTATGCAACAAATTTAATATATTTCGTTGGTGTACCAACGCCCCGAGTATGTAAAAAACGCATGCATCGAGACTGCAAGATTGCAGTTAAAAAAAAAAGCCGAAAATGCTTTAAACTAGCCCAAAAAGGGAGAAGAATTGAGCAACAAAAAGGATATTCTTAACTTGGCACGTTAACTTTATAAATATATAAAAAGCAGCAGCGTTCACTTCTTAACCCTGCGCTTTCGCGTAGATCACAGCCCTTTTCCTGAAAGTATTATATCTAGTTATTTATAATTATGGTTTGTTCAACAACCCCAATTTTTCCAGTTAGAACTTTTAAGCTTTTTTATGGAAGTAAGTAATCAAGGAAAGCAAATTTATGGGTTATCTTTTACCAGATTATTTACATTACTAGGAGCTTACACCAGTGTTTTTAATAAAATCGTCGCAGTAAAATAGTAACAGCTCTTGTAATTAAATTAAATGATATCGTGAGACAATAACTTAAAGACATCTTTAATAACCTCCGTGTTTAAACAGTTCTTATAGAAGTTTACTGTCATTCTTGCATAACGGTTGCTGAAAAAGCCAAACAGTTGCTGCATAAGCTACAAAGCGTCTTAGCTTAATTTGGTTACTGAGCTTTAGTGAGTTCCCTTACTATAGTAATTGGTGTACAACATCATAAGCTTCTCTAGCTGTAACTATTTTAAACTTATGCCATTATCACGATAGAACTAAATTTATGTAACAAACTTTATGTAGCGACTTTAACTTTTGTCAAAGATAGGGAGGTTACTGTAATAAGCAATACTATTTTCGGCTCTTTTTGAAGGTTGCGTTGAACTTCGGAAAGTTCTGGGATCCGCAAGGGTCGTGTCGAAAGATGCCCTTGGAAATTGATAAATGTTTTCTAAAGATAGGAATATTGTTTAAAAAAGAGTAGATCAGGTTAACTTAATAGTATAGAAGGTGATAACAGAACAAGATTCACATAGAAGTAAGGTCGGCTTAAAATATATAGGTTTTTTCAAGAATTCAGACTAAACAAAAACAAAGCTTCTGATAAGGGAAGGCTAGAACGCAATCTTAAAGTATACTAAGGTTTAAACTGCTTAAGAAGCAAAAAGATCAAAACTTAAAAGGTAGCATGGAGATATTTATTTACTACTTTGCGGTTAGTCGATTTTAAAGCCCGAACTATTTAGTAATGATATGGGGATCAAAGGCTCACCTGTAGGTGTTAAGTTGACAAGTTGTGCGTTTAAAAAATTTTGAATCATTTCTAAATAATGAAAAATGAACTAGTTCACCTTTTTAAGTAATCGCTATAAGCATTCCACTTAGTTTAAAATAAATTTTTATTAGTTATAACAGGGCCTCTCTTCTTGGGTGTGGACAATAGTAAGAAACTAATTCGCTGATAAAAATATTTTAGCAGTATCAACATTGTTACGCAGTACTTTATATTTAACCTTTAAGCATTTTGAAAAAATTAGATGAATTTCCGAGTCACTTAGTAGAGAGTTCTTCTATCGCTGTAAAATTATTTTATTTAGTGTAGAATAATTCCTAACTTAATCATTATAGCCATTCAGAAAAGACTAAGTGTTAAACCTGGATTATTTATTAGAGAGTATAAATATGATTGTGACCAACTTGCTATTTATTGATTTAAGCTTTTTTTTAGTGTTCGATAGAGTTAACTGTTAAAATTTATTTTCTGTTAAATAAAACTACTAATTACTATATTGAGCACTTTATAGACGATCAATCTTCTTTGGTGATCTAGCGATGTAAACTAGAATCTATAACAATTGCAGTCTATTCGATACGAGCCAACGCATGACCTATTAAAGAGCCGAACAAAAACGACAAATGGACGAAAGCACAGGAAAGTATTAATCCATTTTTATATATTTATTATAACACAGTCATGCTATAATCGGGATTTACAATTCTAATTTTTTTCTAAGTGAGGGTGCTGTCACGATTTACTTAACAATTCATTTGGGCCGTCAACGAGAACAGATGTGCTTTATCATCACAGCTTATTTCCCTTGCGTTTATTTATTTATACAAGAAGCCGGTGTGCTATAGTCATGAATATATATCCTTTACACTGCTTAAATCTTATTACCTTCGTAGTAAAGGGTTGGAGAGTAAACTCCATAAGTAGGGAAAGTTAACTTTTCACAGTCATCCAGTATAGAACACATTAATTGCAAAACTTTTATTTAATTTTTATTAAAAATATCATATATTTATTTTTAATATTTTATTATTATTACTACTATTATTATGGATATTACGGTGGTAATAGAGGAGAGTGTATTATTATAATTATTCAGTTAGTCAGCTAATTGGGTAGGAATAACCGGTGTTTAGATTCCTATATTTTGCTATACCACAGAGACTCGTAAATTAATTGTAGATAACAAATTGTTAAAGTGTTGGCCCCACTCAAAGCATTTTTCTGCGTTGTTTTATTCACTTCCGTGATAAATTCAATTTTACAGTCTCAGTGCAGAAGCAAGTTTTTTATAAACTACGGGGCTTTAGTAACAGTCGAAGAAAATTATTATGTAGGATATGTAGCCTATGTAATTGTCGCATAAAATAGAAGATTCAAGCCGAAGATGCACATGTGAGTATGGTCTTAACATGCAATTTTTATATAGAAGCAGCTTAATCACTAAATATAGCCCGCTCTTTTCGTATGGTAGGGGGTACAAAACTTTCTTAATTCTAAATTCGTTGGTTGAGTAGTCTAAGTGAGCGTCCTACTAGAACTTTTGGCCAATAACTACTCCAAGACGACTTATTCCGTGACCACCAGAGGAGATAGTAAATATCCTCAAGTTGCTCACCGGGCGATGTTTCCATTTACGCGAGATCAGTAAGGCCTCGCCTTTCTAATGGGACTAAGTTTAAGATAATCAGGCTTGAACCAACTTTCAAGGAAGTGTAATAATGATTGCATATTTTTAATAATTAACGGGAATGATTAGAACTTATATAGATTGCATTGTCATCAGCATACTGCGCAAGGGAAACAGTGTTGGCTATTGGAACATCAGAAGTGAATATGGAAAACAGCAGAGGGGACAAGAGGGGGGGGACCTCTGAAAAAAGGAGTACAACTAGTGGGTTAGGATTTCTATTTGACCCTAAATTTTTTATCTTTTGTTACACCAGAATGTCCTACGCGTAGCTCACTGGCGCCTGTTAGCAAAATAGGTAGGGAAAGGGAAGTGATTTATTAAATTGACCTGCGCTTGCACCAAAGCTTGGTAAGCGCTTTGGTGGGCAGGGTTTTTAAATAACGGAAATATGAGTAAAGCGTGCCTAAAATAGTTTAAATTCCAAACGAAAAGCAACAAATTCCAGGAGTAGGTATCCTGTTTACAGTCTCTTCACAGTTGGCTGCAATTTATAAAGAATCTTCTGTTGAACACGTTTGTTCGCATCTCCAACACTTTTTAAAAAGTCTCATTTAGTTGTATCAGCTACGAAGGAATATTATAGTGTGCCATTTTTAATATTAATTCTTTGTACCATATGTTATTAAAGGTCCCTCAACATCTAAGAGCACAAGGATAATTGTAATTTTTTAATTTAACGCTTTGCTAAAGTACTCAGAAACCCTTTAGATCTGTTGAGTGGTAGAATGATTCCTTTGAAAGTCGAACTGTACATTAGGAATATTGGGCTCCTTCTCTACAAAGTTCAGCAATCCTTAAAAAAAGCTCTTTTGCAACTTTCCCGAGTCAAGATTGCAGGCTTATAGTGTGATTTCTTGAGGACTATTTTATCCATCGAGAAAAAAAACTAAGTTATCTATTATTATTATATCTATAGACCTAAACAATTACTATTAACTATGTGAAACTATTAATTACATACATGATCACCCCTTATATATTTCAGTGTTTTAGTCCTAACACTAGAAACAATAACAAAAACACTATTAACTGGACCAATCCAGACCCGTAGACGGGGCCCACAGGGAAAAAGGAAATAACAAAGAAACAAACAAACGTGGAACTGAAACGGAAAAAAATCTCTTTTCTTTCTTTTTACAATAATTTATTTATTAATGACAGTTCCTGGTGCTCGATCGAGTAAAAAACTTCGAATACCCGAGCTCTCAATCAGGAAAGATGCAGATATATATAAAATAGTATTCAAGGTATCATTACATTTTTAATAAATAAAAAAAAAGCGCTTAAGTGCGTCTCGTGGGCGGCGATAACGTGCTCTTCCTATGACTCGTAGGTAAGTTCGCTCACCAGCAGGCGATTCTGGTGAGCCTATCGTAAAGGACCAAAACATGGCGTTGGAAGATAATACTTAAATAGCCCAGCTGAAGATACCGGTGGAGAGCATCATTTCGCACAGACCACGACCCCTTTGTCAGAACATTCAGCAATTGTTCAGTCTGCACACTTGAAGTGGCGAGTTATCGCAATGGAGTCGAAGGCCCAAGCAGCAGACGCTTATGTCATTATTAGCTCGATGTAAAACAATACAATTGTCGTTTGTTTCGCAGAGAAAGTTTACTCTTGGCGCAAAGAGCCTTGGTTGCTGCCTTGATCTTCACCACTACATAGCCCACGTGAGGCAGCCAGGGAATTTTGTAGTCGATGTTGATTCCCAAGTATTACACTTGAGAACACCATGGAATCTTCGTACCATTAAAGGTTAAGGGCACCTACAAAGGAACGCGTTTCTTTAAAATTAATATAGCTTTGCTCTTCATTACCTTTAAAGGAACCTTCTAATCACGGCATCAGACAGCAAGGACCTCAAGTTAGCGCTGTAGATGCTTGTATAGCAAGGCGGGAGACTTGGAAGAGGGATATACGGTCGTGTCATCAGCGTAGAGGGCGATTCGTGTGTGTGGGTCTGATGGCATGAGCACGTCGCTAATATAAATTACTCATAAAAGGGGCAAGAGAAGTGATCCCTGAGGGGTCTGCAGTTAGAGATCGATGAGGCGGCCGGGCACCCCGCACGCGCACGCTGAAGACGCGACCATTCAGATAAGATTTCAGCACGTTATCAAGGACATGAGGGACAGATGACGAGCGCAGTTTTGCGACAGCAGACCTTCATGCTAAACTTGATCAAATGCCTTTTCAACGTCAAGGAAGACAGCGCCTATTGCCTTCTTATGGTTGCATGCGCGAGTGGTCTATTCAGTTAAGCGGAGGAACTGGGGAGTCGTTGAGTGCCCTTGCCGAAATCCAAATTAAAAAAACTCTGGTAAAGCCTTCCGAGCGTGAAACGACTTCTTTAAGACGGCGCAGTAAAACTGTCTCACCCACTTTGCCTGCCGCTGAAAGTTGGCTGAGGGGTCGGTACTTGCTAGATACTGATTACGGTTTAAGTGTTTTTGGTAGCATCACAACGATCGCCGTCTGCCATAGAATTGAAAACCCTATTAATGATATTTTCTTCAGCTTTCCATTAATGGTGCCAACGGGGCTAGGTGCTTTTCGTTTAGATAGCTCCTCAACAGTTGCTTGCACCTAGTCAAAATTAACTTGATTAAGTGGTTCGTAGTTAACGGGGAGGGATAAGCTTAACTGAAGGGAGCATCATCATAAGCGGTATACTAAGCAGCTGGTCCGTTTTGGATAGCATGAACATTTGCGAAAAGCGTAGCTTTATCTCCATCACTCTCGGTCACAATAATTCTTCCACAAAGGGGCGTTAGTGGTGCAAGCCCCCGATTTTTGATCTTTTAACAAATTTCCAAGTGGAGGAGCGACTGCTGCGGCCAGGTTCTTAGATACGATGCAGTTTGCTCCCCCATTTATTGTTAAAATGGGCCATTAGCCTTTTTCTAACGCGCCTGTGAGTCGATTAAGCGCAAGTTTGTCTTCGGTGCTCTGCGACATGTCTTCTCGAATAAAACGTCGACGTCGGCAGATAAGTGTCTTTAGTACGTCAGGCGGAAGATCGGGGCGGTACACTACTTTGCGAATTGTCGTGGCAGTAGTGAGAACCATGTTCAGTGCGCTTTCTAAAAGGGCTCGGGCAAGGCAAGAGCATGGACGGTAATGAAGGATAAGTCGGCAGCGTGGTTTCCAATACATCAGCGTATTTGTCCCAGTCGGGAAAATAAGGATAATGGTTTTTGATGTGCCCTTCTCATCCCCTAAATCGAGAATGACTGGGGAGTGATCGGAGGATAGCTAGTGAAGCGCTTCAATTGCCGTAGAGAGATGTATATCTTTAAGTATGGCAATATCCAGTAAGTCCATTGTGCCTGTAGTCACCAAGTGCTTTGGTTACTACAATAATTGTATTATATATAATTATATATCAGGAGGTTTTAAAATAATCCTTAACTTATATATGTACTCATTTTCATATAGGTTGAAACAATATTTGATTAAAATTTCACCATGTGCTCAAAAAATGCAAAAATACCTTAGCTATTTTAGTTAAAAATTTTCTAAATTTTGCGATTTTTACTTGGTATGCGTGCAAAGCATGTCGCGTGCTGTGAGTGTTACTCCATTTACAGTTTTAATAGATCTTAATTTCATCTCTTATCATCGCCCTTGCTGACCAAATTATTTCTTCTTAAAATAGAGCCAATAATACAATATTACAAACTGTCTACTGATTCTGGGTCTATTCTACTTCCTTTATATAACAATTATAAACCAAGCCACTGCAAGGCCGGCTATACTCACACTGCATATGGCAATTCGTCTCCTAAACCATTCACGCTCGGACTTTCGATTATTTACTAAATATATGGCAATTTTTTAACATCACTTGCATGAGTAACCAATAAAAGTAAGTTTGAATTTTGTTTTAAATTTTTTAGTCAACTATTTCACTTTCTTTACTTAGTCAATGTTTAAAGTTTTTAAGAGACCCTTCCGTAATTCATAGTTATTTACCTTGGATTTAAAGTTAAAAATCATGAAAAAATTTGGAAACAGTTATTGGCCACTGCTTGTTAAACACTTTACACAACAGGTTTGTTTTATTCAAACGGGTGTCATAGACCCTAACATATATTATGAAGTTAAGAAGATACGTCTCTTTCCTAGTGGAACTTATTTTTCCATTACTCATCTTTTGCTTCTTAACTATATTTATTACTTCGTCATCTCTCACGAAATACCCTAATAGTAAGTTTCTTAAGCCTTATTAACTTTTTATTGCTTTAGAAACTTAAATTGAATTTAAATAGTGAACTTCCCTGTATTACAAAATTTTAAGGGATATAAGAAAAATGTTCATGTTTTTTTAAAAGACAAGCCAAGTCCTGGTACAGTTATATCTAAAAAACAATTAACCTTTTTTTTTAATAATTTACTCTACTTTACTAATTTTACCCCCCCCCCCACCAGCTTATTTTTAACTGTACTTCTTAAATAATATTTTAGTAACAAATATTTTGGATAAAATACAAGCCTCTGGACTCTATAAATTTTATTATTACGACAATTTAAATAACTTATTTGCTAGTTGTACTAATGATAAAGACTTTTTGACTGGTACGATTATGAAAACAATTTTATTATAGCTTGACTTTTATATTTTTATTAGCCTTACTTTTCGAAGACAGCATGCTGAAAAAATCGTTAAAATACCTGTTACGTCCAACATTGCTCGTTAGGGTAGGTTAATACATCTTTAGTCCTATTTAAGCTTTACACTTTTTTTTTTCATTAGTATTATACTTCCACAGTTTACACAAATACTTCTTATTTGTTACATTTAAACAGAAGGAAGGATCCCTATTTCTATTCCGTAAATTTAATATATAATAAAACGTATCTCTAATTTTTCATTTGTTACTTTAATTAGGGATTACTTAACCTTCAAAATTCTATTGATAAGGGAATAATCGAGTATAAGTTAGAAGGACAACCGGACATCGATTTTTTAATTAATAGTGAAATAAGATTTGTACGATACCCTTATCCTAGCCATTTTTTTAGTTTCGTTTTTTAATTTATCACTTTAATACTTTCATAGTTACGTCAATATTATACCTTATATAGATGTAGATGTGGATAGTTTTAAAGATTTTATCCCCTTCATTTATGTTTTATTTTTCCGCTATTTTGCTGTGCGAACGACCAAAAATTTGGTGAAGGAAAGAGAGAGAATGTTTTAATGACCTTCTAAATCATCCTTTGTATCCAAGTACTATATATTATTTTTTAACCAGGTTAAAGGAATTTATAAAAGTGATGGGTGTCACTGAGTTCTGTTACTGGCTCTCTTGGTTATAAACATTTTTACAATATTTTAACTTGTTTCAAATTTTGGCAAACAGGATAAGTAATTTTTTCATTTGGAGGATTCCGTTAATTCTGGCACTAAGTTTTTTCCTACGCTTTTCTTATATTTTTAACTGTGTTAATATTGGTATGTTTATAGTTATTTATTTTATAAACCTAACAAATGATTTATGGTCAAAGGAATTCTCATAATATTTCACATACTACACGTATTTGGAATTATCTCCTTCTGCTTTTTAATTTATAGTTTTACTGACTCCTCTGCGCTGTCTACGACTATCACGGATTTGCTCTTTTTTTTTACCTACATCCCCACTCTCCTATATAATGTGCTTTTATTAATTATATAGTAGGTGCCTTCAGCTCATTTATCTTTAATAACAGACTATTTTTCCAACCACCGCACCTTACTCCGCCTTCTTTGGCACTCTTTGGCACCTCTTTCTTCTTGAATACTTGCATGTCGCACATAATTAGACTTTTCGCAGACTTTCAAATTCAGAATAAAAAACTTGACTGGAGTAATATAACTTCTAAACCAAATAAAGGTAGAGAGTGGGCTGTCTCAACCGCTTTTCTTGTGTATTTGCTGCTAATAACAATTCAGTTTCTTTTAGCTGCATGTATTACAGGTAGGTTTCTTGTCTTTGACAAAGTTTCTATTACGTCTAAACTGACCAATTACAGTTATTTACCCTGGGAAGCACGGAGCTCGCGAAACATGCTATAGAACTGTTATCAAATGGATCAAGAGTTCTCTGTCTCCCAATTCAGCTCATAAAAAGTAGCTATATGGTTAATACCTGTTTAACAAATAATCACGTAAAAATAAAAGAGCAACCAAGAATACGGTGTATACAGGAACGCAAGCAAATAAAATGCAATTGGAAAAGTCCGCTCTTCCCCCGGGCGTTGCGATATCTAACCTTAAAAAAGTCGTGGTTTAATGTGTATATTTTAGTTAAGTAGAAATTAAGTTTGCGTTATTTACAGGTTTACGAAAATGGAACTTTTGCGTTAAAAGGGATCACAGTCGACATGTACGAGAATCAAATATTCGGATTGCTCGGACAGAACGGAGCAGGCAATATATATATATATATATATATATATATATATATATATATATATATAGTTGAAATTTTCTTTTTCATAAGGACTGGTTATATACAGGGAAGTCCACGTTGATCTCTATATTAACTGGAATGACCGCACCAACTAGCGGTACTGCAGTAGTGTGTGGTTATGATATTCGCAAAGATATGCCCAAAGCTAGAAAGCATTTAGGTACTTTTTTTGCTTGGCATGCCGGGCTAGGTGCCTCGCCCTTTCCAATTTCGATTTTTAGGCCTTTGCCCCCAGCACGACATTTTGTTTAACGCGCTAACCGTAGAAGAACATATGCGTTTTTTTTGCAGATTAAAAGAAGGTCATTTGTGATGAATTAATAATTTAGAAGTATATACGCCCGACACAGGTAATTATTTAGTTAAGGCGCAGTTTATCAAAGAAGAAGTTAAAGAAATGTTGCAAAGTTTACGCTTAGAAGATAAGAAAGACGTAAGTTTTTTTTTTTTATCTGTTGCTCTTTTTGGCAGCAGAATTAATATTATAAAACGATCAGGTATTCCCAGTAAAACTCTCTGGTGGGATGAGGCGAAGGCTGTGTGCCGGTTTGGCTCTTATAGGCGGCTCTAAGCTTGTCATATTTGATGAACCCACGGCTGGTTCTCCACTGGATATATTGGGGTTTCTTATAATGAAAGAAACTTATTAGGGGTTGATCCGGCGGCGAGGCTGTTTATACGAGGTTTAATACAGCAGTACAAAGTGGGTCGCACGATAGTTCTTACTACTCATTACATGGATGAAGCCGATATTTTATGTTTCTTGTTTTTGCTTATTGACAGCTACAAAATTTAATGTTTTTCTTTAAGGTGATCGAATTGCCGTTATGGTCAATGGCTTTATAAAGGCTTATGGAACACCTTTTTTTCTCAAGACTGTTATGGAGGTCGGACAAACCATCACCATTATTAGAGACCTCAGCATTCCGGCCATAAACGTTATTGATTCTGGTACTTGATTCTTTTTTTCTTTTTACTAGTTTACACGGTTTCACACTAATCCTTTTGATACGTTCTTTTTAAGACATGTTTAAACTCCGCACCTCTGCGATCACCTCTGCCATCCTCAACTATGTAAAGTCGGCTGTGTTAATTCGGGAAAACGCGGGGGAATTGGTATAAGATATCTCACGGCCACGGTCCTACTCATTAAAAAAAAAAACTATTTTTTATTTTTAGGTTTTCAAAATTCAAAGCTCGGGAAACTACAGCAACCTGATTGACCTTGTAGATTATATAGAAACGAATAAAAGCGAGCTCGGAATAAGTAGCTTCGGTTTTACTATTAAAGTAGAGTACCTGACACACCCACAGACTGTGCTAATGTTAATTTTTACTATAGGAATATCTGTTGGATCTCTGGAAGACGTTTTTTTAAAGGTTATAATACGAAATTTTTAATGTGTTTTAGCACATGCTTATCTCACTTTGATACGTGTGTAGTTATTTAAAGAGGATACGCTAGAGGCTGCTGACTGTAAAATTGTGAGCGAAGTACCACTAGGCTATATAGACTTATACTGGCCTTAATAAAACTGCGCCCTAGACGAGTGCGCCTGTCGAGAAAACGTTAAACGAGCTTACTGTGGATAGACTTGTTGACAATGATGAGCTTTTGTCCACTTGTTCAAAGGAGAGGGGTTAAAACGTCAATTATTCAAGTCTGTGCTAATCTTACTTTTAAATTTTAGGGAAATGGTTGTCTTTTCGTCAGTTTAAAGCACTGTTGTACAAGAAATTGTTATACTCAAAACAGGACTTTCACGGTTTTTTCTTGCAAATAGTTGTACCCATGACCATTGTGCTCTTCGCTATGGTAGATGAGCTGAAGTTGGGTTACGTAATCTAACACACTCCTTTATGCTAGTGGCTCTCCTCTTTAAACAGTTGGGAGGATTTGGACAATAAAGAGATCATTTTCTCCGCTTCCTTGTATGAAAAACACACCCTTGATCTTGCCGTCGGCTCTGCTCCACCTTCTGTGGTTATCCAAAAGCTATTAGGCCACATCACATGTGACTCTCTTTAACTTACCGATAATATAATACCACTAAAAGTTCTTTACGAAGCAATGCCGCCCACGTCCACGCAGCTGGTTCAGTTGCCTCTTGACAAACAGGGTTTACTGGACTACATCCTAGAAAATAGGAAGTGGGTCCCCCAGCATTTTTTCTGTACTTTTTATCGTTACCCCTGTAAATTAGCGCATACGATCACTTTGCAAAAGAACACATAGCCGCCTTTCACTTTGCCGAAAAACAAGGATGTAATATGACTATGTGTAGCCTTTTCTTGTACTAATGTCACTCCTATAGCAACCGGTTTTAGTACTACGTTGTTCTACAGCGAGACTGTGTATCATGTGCTTCCCGTTTTTTTAAACTACTACAATAACTTGCTGTTAAAGTTTGGTTTATTCATCTTTCTCTTCTCTCTTTGTGTATCATGCCTGCCGAAATGTTACATAATGGCAGAATGTTTGCTCCTCGAGAGGGCCTTCAAATACCAGGTCCAATTGTCGTAGCAATATACCCACTAGCCAATTTACCGAATGAAAACGAGGAAGGTGGGTTTTGTAAAGCACAAAAATTCCCCGTGAGTCTATCATAAATTTCGCTTTATCGAAAGTGAGAGTAAAGTACTTCTTTGTGGTGATACTGATCGGTTTTGGAATGAGCTTTCTCACAAGTAGTTTTATTCTCTTTGCAGTTCAAGAAAATCAAAACAAATCCAAGCAGCTCCAGCTACTTACGGTAGGTTTTTTTTTTTTTTGAGGATCATATAGCTTTAACCTTTCTCTGCTAGGGACTTAAACCAGCATTCTATTGGTGCGCCATAAGTGTTTGGGATTTTTTGGTTTCTGTTTTGTCCACAGGGTTTCTCTATACTATCGTCGCATTTTTTAATGATCGTTTTTTCAGTGGTACGTTTGATATTTTCATTAGAGATTTAAAAAAATAGGTAAACCGATTGAATAGGTGTGTTAATATTTTACATGCTGCTATTTTCTCTGATTTACACGCTGTCTATGAGTCCCCTAGTATATACATTTTCTTTTTTTTTTGAAATACCGGCCAACGCTTTTGCCTTCTTAGTGGTAAGTACGTAGCGATATTTTTTTGTTCTATAGTAACTTACTATCTCCTTTCAATAATAGATTATTAACATTTTGTTTGGCTTTCTTACGTCCTTTGTGAGACTGTTATTGCTAACCTACAACTATAAAACTGCTCATAACGCTCTCGGCTGGCTGTTTATGTTTTTTCCTCTATATTCTCTGATGCAGGTTTACGGTATTGATGCCTTTTACGTCACAAGGCTAAAAGCACACGTTCTAGGCCTTTTTAGGTTTTGTTAAAGTTAAATTTCAGCGTGTAGCATGCGAAGATTTTTCGCTTCCCTCTTCTTATTGCAATGGTATGCTCAATTTTAAAATAAGTCCTTCTCAGCACTTATTATAGCATATAAGGTCTTCCTTTCTTTGGAATATCTGACGACCTCCCTGGAAAATATTTAATAATTTTGTTGGTCGAAACAATATTCTATAACTTGCTTTTGTTTTTGATGGAGTATAGACTCTCGATTGTCATGTATTTTAAGAAATTAAAAACCGGAGCCCCTGAAAGGTGAGCGTTGCGATAGCTTCATTGCCACAGTAGTGATTAGTCTTGTTTAGCACTGAAGAACCTGACAGTCAACTTGATGAAGACATTGTCAAAGAGCAGAGAAGAATTTTAAGCCCACAAGGGGTAAAGTATAGAAAGGTTTATTGCTTAGAAAAAAAAAATATATTCACAATTTACTCAGGCGGGAGATCTTGTTACTGTTTTAAAACTGCGAAAAGAGTATAACACACACCCTATCCTGCGCTGGCGCAACAAAACACTTGTAGCCGTCAACAATCTATCTTTCGGTGTCCCTCGAGGCCAGTTGTTTGGTTTGCTCGGTAATTATTTAAATTTATCGCTGAGAAGGTGTTAAAGAGTTCTTGTAAAAATATCAAGGCAGTAATGGGGCCGGAAAGACCACTACATTTAAAATGCTAACGGGAGACCTACTGCCTACTTCCGGGCACGTCATCGCTAATGGAGTCGACTTAAGTTCGCATTACAGAAAAAGTGGTAAAAGTTTAGTTGGTTACTGCCCACAGGTATTACTATATTCCACCAGCTTTTTAGTTAGACTGTCATAGAAGTTTTTTTTTTCTTAAAATAGTCTAACGCTCTGTTGGAAGCTATGACAGGCTACCAGATTCTCCGTTTGTACGCCATTCTTCATGGTATCAGTGACCAGGACATTGATCGGCATGTCAATACCTTGATGAACTTGTAAGTACAAAATGGAATTTTTTGACACGAAACGATTAACCTTCGCTTTATTGCTTTAGAGTTGGCATAAGCAAATATGCTCAGAAGAAGTGTGGGACGTACAGCGGTGGTAATAAAAGAAAACTATGTGTTGCAATATCGCTAGTACGCGCCATTATAGACAACATAATAGCCAATGATCGCGTAAATTAACTATTATGTGTAGGTAGGCTGCCCAAAGGTGGTTTACTTGGACGAGCCGACGGCAGGAATAGACCCCGCAGCTAGAAGAGTTCTTTGGGACCTCTTGCTTAATTACGTTGACATGGGAAATGTGATTCTTTTAACGTCTCACTCGTAAGTTATTGGAGCATAAAAAATTTCCCCTCCCCCCCCCCTCACTTAAAAAATTTAAGGATGGAGGAATGTGAAGCACTTTGCCATAGACTAATAATTATATCTCGTGGTGTAGCAAAGTGTATCGGGTCCGTGCAACATCTAAAATCTCGATTTGGCAACGAAATATGCATATTTATAAAAGTCAAAGACACCAGTAAGAGATTATAGTTTATTTGTTATTTATACTGATAATTTACATACCTTTTGTAAAAGGTGATGAAAGCTCTATTTTAAGAGTTTGTGCTTATTTAAAAGATAACCTTCCTTTTTCAAATATTGAAAAACTTCAGGTTCTAAGTTTTTTTTTATTTTTTAAAGTAAATATATTCTAACGATGAGGTTCTAGGGACTAATTATCTGCAGTGTCTCTAAACATCTTATTCAACTGAAAGACTTTTTGTTGGTTGCAGAAAGTATCGCTAAGGACAGCGCCGTTGAAAGTTATCAGCTCGGGCAAACATCTCTTGAAAAAGTTAAGCACCAATTAATTATTATTTATTTAGTAATTTATTCACGATAATGACTTCTTAGCTTATAATTAACAATTAATTAACTGCAGATATTCATGAAATTTGCCAAGGAGGCTAAAGATAATTAGGAACTAGTATTTTAAAAATTTAATAAATATCTTTTTTCACTCACCATAGGATTTTAACAGTATAAATAAGTTTACAAGTTTATTTTAAGCAATCCCTTGTAATTACAAACGTTAAGTGAAAGGGCTAGTGACTAAATAATTATAACTGACGGGTAAAGAGAGACTTACCTTAGTATTTGAAGAACACTGCTTTCTTAGTTTGTGTGTAAGGCGTCCCAATATTAGCATCTATCAACTTCATAATATTTTAGAAAGTATATTTTAAGAATTTTATAACATTACTTTTAATTTTCTATTTTTGTATTAATTATTATAATAACCCTAAAACAAATGAGACTAACAGCAACTTCAAAAATCTGCTCCATTCAATTATGGAACACTTAGGGCATAATCTTAGGTCAGGTTATTACAGACAGCCTACGAAATATTTATAAGGCCGAGGATGCCTGTATTTCAGTACCACATACCGAATTTCCAGTTTAATTACGTCGTTGTGTGATTAGAAATAGTGTGAAATAGTGTATGTAGCTCAGGAGGGTAATCTTTCTTAATTCATATCTGTTTTCCCGTAACTGTGCGTCTAGTATGGGGTAAAATTCGAAATATTTTATATGATAATAAATAATATCTCAGCATCAATTTTGTTTAACCTTTTTTCATTAGTTGTACAGTTATTTGTTGTGGATGCCCAGGGATTTTAAAATACTAAATTATTACATTACTCTAAAGCATTCTGCATTTCTGGATAAACTACTATATGCTCTGTCTATAATTTCTATATTTCTATATTATTATTGACTTTCGAAGAAGCTCTATATATACCGAGCGCAGACTACATAAGCAGATTAGGGATTATATTTAGTTCACATGCATCGTAATTTTTATAAGTTATATATATATATATATATATGTCGACCTTACAGACTTGAATCTTTAAGAACACAAATATTATAAACAATGAAAATAAGTAGTATAGTGTAGAAAAAATAAACTACAAATAATTATAGTTTAAAGTTAACGTTTAAAAGCAATGTAATATTTTCTTTGAAAGCTCTTGATCCATATGAATCGCTAATACCCCCACCAAACAAACAATACGTATAAAAAAAAAGAGCGCGACGTGCACGCCCTCAGCCGATCAACTTTTAACTACATATATCGGGTTCCCCTTTTAACTGTATATCATAGATTTTGTGGTAAGTTCATAGATGGCCGCTAGTAATGCTGTCACAAAATTTTTTGTTACTAAGAAGTTATCAAAGCCGCAAGCATATTTGACTTTTCAGGTCTAGCTGCACTAGGTTAAGGTAATAATCTCGACTGACTAATAGTTCTATACTATACCCATATAGCTTACTTTCTTAAGCTATATAATATAAGATAATAATTTTCAAAGTAATGTTAGTAAATCACAATACTTTTTGTACATGAGTTAGTTTTCAATAAAGTGATTTCTAATAGTTCATATGATAATAACCATAATGTAAAAAGTATATTAACTAGAACATTTAAAGGAACTTCACAAAAGCAAATATTGGAAGACTGCAAGAACTAACTCCACTGGGAGATCCACCTGAAGGTCTATGTAAGCATGGAAAGCAGAGGAGGCTTTTAATGATTCCACTTCTAAAATGAAACCAAAGGCAATGGCTATTAATACCTGAAAGCCTGGCTTGCATTATAAGAGGTGTTAATTGAGAGCACAAAGACAGAAAACGATAAAATCGGTGAAAAACCTTTTGGTTTTCGTTTAATTTATGACAAGACAAGAAAAAAAAGTGCTTACTTAAAAAAACACAAAAAGCGGTGTTCTAAGAAACAAAGTAAAGTAAACTGTAACTAGGTTTTTTTTTTCCTTAGGGAAATAAATTCTGACCTTAAAATATAAAAAAATTTATCAGTTACGTGTATAACGACCGTTCTTGTAGACATTTTGGAATACCGATGATACAGGTTAAACAAGAGCCAATTAAACTAATTAATATTCGTTTGATAAAAGAAATCGTCAACAAAAGCAAGAATTGATTACTAAATATTTTCATGAACATATCAATATTAACCAATAATATAATTAGTCCTGCAGTATAAGCAATAAGTAATCAAATGACAAGCTTTTATTGCCATTAGATTAAATCCTATAATTCCTTTTAAACTAAACAAAACCAGATATTGCTACTCCATCAAAAGAGTGGCCCAATATTAGAAGGTCATTAGGGAACAACAGTAAACCGGGGCTCTTACCAAAAAAAGAGAAAGCGAATACGTACAAGTTGACTGACGAAGAAAAGGGACTAAGCGTAAAGCTTCTTCCTGAAGACTCTGAGTACCCTATGTACAGTAGGACGGGTATTTTTGTAGCTTAAATGTGTGGCCTTTATTGCGTAACTCATGTCAAAGTGTTAAAGCTCTTACTTCGACCAAGTATCTATATCCTTATGGAAGCGCTACCTTAAATCAATAGTTTTCAAAATATAGTTATATTAATAAATAACCAGGACAATATACAGATCACTCACTCTCGAGTTAAAAAATGCTCAGTAGAATGAGATATACTGACTTAATATAAACCACAGAACCATTACGGGGGCTAACTTTATTACTAAATTTTCATATTATACTCTGTACTAGAGATAGCTACAGGCACATATAATAAAAGATCCGGCTAAAAAATAAGTAAAGTGAGTCTCGAAAATTAACTGTCTAGAGGATAGCACGTTGATGCGAAGGTTTTAACTTGAAGAACTAAGCTTGGGGGGCAAGTATTACTTATTTAACTTATTAATAAAAATCTTGGTCTTTATCATCTTCTATAGGCTTAATTTTATAAAGTGGAATTTGTTCAAAATAAATTAATATTCGATTAAAATTAAAAATTTTATAATATTTTAAAAATTATCTAGTGAAACTAGTTAACTTAGTGTTTACTAAGCTGCTAAATTATTTATTAACTTCGACTCAAACGCTCTCTAGACCAACGTTAAAGTACAACAAAAAAGGCTGGTAAACACCGAAAAAAAGACAGAGAGGAGTCTAAAAAAATAGACGAGCCATCCACGACAGTTACTGGTTTTCGTTCTAGTCAAATAACTTTGGATACTCGATCTCTCAATCAGGAGTAATCGCAGACATATTACATAATAGCTTTCAAATCGTATAGGTATCATTATTTTCTTAAAACTAACAAACGAAAACTAGCGCTAACCCGCGAATTTGTGCTGTCGCACTTGAAGCGCCGACGCTATTGTAGTGGAGTCGTAGGTCAAGCAGCGGACGCGTATTCATTTATTGGCCGGATGTAAGACATATACAACTGCCGTTTTGTTTCGCAGAGAAATCTTGCTCTTGCCGCATAGTAAAAGGTAAATCGCCTTAGTTGCTGCCTTGATTTTCTCCACTAGATAGTCCACGTGCGGCTGCCAGGTAAGTTTGTGGTCAGCGATGACCCCAAAGCATTTCGCTTAAGAACAACACGGAATCATCACGTCATCAAAGATTAAGGGCGCCAACAAGGGAACGCGTTTTTTGTAAATAAAAGCGCTTTGCTTTTCATAGCATTTGTAAAAACTTTCCACTTACGGCATCAGACAGCAAGGGTTTGTCCCTCATATATATATATTGCAAGTAAAAGGTGTGAAAGAAGGGATCCCTGAAAGGCTCCTGCTGTCAGAGATCGCAGCGGCGACTGTGTATTTCCCACGCGCACGCCGGACGCGGCCATTTAGATATGACTCCAGCACTTTGGTGAAGGCCAGGAGGAACGGATAACGAACGCAGTTTGTACATGCCAAACTCGATTAAAAGCTTTTTCAACGTCAAGTAAAACAGCGCCTGTTGCCTTCTTAGGGTTAAAAGCGCGAGGTCCATCAAGTTAAGCGAAGGAGCTGCTGAGGCTTTAAGTGCCCGTGCTGAAATGGAAACTAAAACTCCAGCAAGACGTCCCGAGTGTCAACGTCCTCTTTTAGACGGCACAGTAAATCGGCCTCACCCACTTTGCCTGCCACTTCTTAAAGATAATGATGGGCCGGTATTTCTAGTTGCTGATCCCTGTTTTAAAGTTTGGCAGATCTCATTAAGGTCGCCGTCTTTCATCGGATCAGAAAAGCGCCATCACAGCTTTACTAAGAGGTACAGAAAACGCATTCCTGTTAATGCCAATTCTTCAGCATCTCATTAGTGATGCCATCGAGTTCAAGCGCTTTTCGTCTGGGTAACGCTTCGACAATCTCTTGATTTCGCCTGCATTAACTAGTTCAAGTACTTCGTGTACACCGGGAAGGAGGAAGCTCAGCTGTTGGAACGCATCATTGGCAGTTAGTTGAGCGGCTGGCACGTTTTGGGTTGCAAGGAGGTTAGCGAAAAGCGTAGATTTTTCTTCATCACACTCGGACACTTAGCTCCTTCACGAAGGGGTGGTAGTGCTGAAAGACCCCGATTTTTGACCTTTTTAACATATTTTCAAAGAGAGAACTGCTGCTGTTGCCTAATTCGAATATATGGCGTAGTTCAGCCTCCCATTTATTGTTGAAATGGGTCATTAGCTTCTTTCTTATGCATTTGTAAAGTCGATTAAGCGCAAGTTTGTCTTCGGCGCTCTTCGATAACATGGCCTCTCGGATAAGACGCAACCCTTGTTAGATAAGTACCTTTAGTTCGTTAGGCAGGCAATTGGGGTGGTACGTTACTTCACTTTTATGGCAGTAGTGCCAGTCACGTTGGGTGCGCTTTCTAATATAACGACAGCATTATCCAGCAGGGCGAAAAAGGTGCTTTCTCAAAACTCATCATATTTGTCCGAGTTTGTAAAAAATTGGGTGACGGTCTTCGGTGTGTCTTTCTCCTCGCTACTACGAAAATAATTGAAAGGTCCTGACTGAAACATCTAGTGAGGTTGAATGATTCCTTTTTACCAAGATAGCCACGCCCCCGCCATGTGCATCGATCCGGTTTTGGCAGTACGTAACAAAGTTGCACAGGTTGCGACGTTAGGAAGAAGGTGGGCCTCATAAATGGCGCACACATCAATTCTCTCACATTGTAACAGTTCCTGGGGCTCGTACTTCTTACTCTGAACACCATTCGCATTCCAGATAATAATGAAATCCAGCGGCGTATTTTTGGTTTAGTGACCGTTGCAAACAGCATCTAGCCCTTTAACTGTTTCAAGCATTCAGGAAAAATACGTCGTTAAAATTGCTGACAGCTGCCGTTCTAACGCCTTTTCTCTCTCATTCTGGGTATATGTATTAATTCTAGTGGTAAATAACGCTTCTTACGTTCGCTTTTGACAATGTCCTCCGTGTGCATTCGCTCTACCCGAAGGGGTGTGAGGACCTGAGCGCGCAAACCCTCCTCAATGGTTTAGAAGATAGAATTTACAGTAAATCCCACAGAAAACGAATTTCTAGGAATTTTCTTCAGGTTGATATGTAAAGAATTAATTCGGAGCTCGCATGATCGGTGTTATAGAGCGGTAATTGTTAGCTGCCAAGGGAAATATTTTGAATCGAAGGCGGTTATCCCTTGACCACCGGTTACGCCGTTGGTTTGCAAAAGTCGATTTAATAAGGGCCTCTTTGTTTTTCGCATAGAGTTAAGGGAGAAAATTATCTTTTACGAGAACCCGTTTAATCAATCAATCATTTTTCTTAGGAGCAGTGTCAGAAGCACTGCTCATCTCAACGTCTATGCTGTGCTGTAAAGGTTTTACGGGCTTTTCCAGGTCTCCATAAATTTCACTACCCTCACTTCGCTTATTAAGCTATTATAAGTTGTATTACCTCCATATTATTACTAAAATTATTATCACTACTTAAACTATTAATATTACTAATACTGTGGTCGCTCTCGGCTATATCATTAATAGACACACTATTATATGGTATTAAAATGTTACTACCACAACAACTATTACTACTAAAACCTACTTTATTGTTAAGAGTTTCTTTTTTGGTTAACTGTAAGTTCTCGCTTTCTTCTAATATTTCAAAAGTCTGTTGCCAATCTAAAATTTGTAAAGATGAGGAAACATTATTATTAGTCATCATATCAGCAGGCTCCTTTCATCTCTTTAGACTTTAGTTTGTCATAAGTAGTTTTTAATGTGCTCATTAATTTTAGCTTTGATTGAGTTAAATTCTCTCCTGAGTTCTTCGTTGCCAGCTAACAAGTTAGCAATCAAGGTGTGCTGCTCTTCTTCAGTAGAGAGGCTCATTTTTTATACGGATAAAGAGTGGATAAATATAAATAAATAAAGAGATGGGTATAACGAAATAATAATAATAATAATAATAATAATAATAATAATAATAAATAATATATATTATAAGAAGTTTTAACAAGTATGCCTACTGTAAGTAAAAAGTAGTCGAGGTGCGCAGGACACATTAAAGCTGCAAGGGGGTTGTGCGATCCTACGAGCCATCCGTGTTTTATTAAATATATATATATGTCTTACATATTAATGCAAACAAACTAAAAACTATCTAATAAACATTAACACCTTCTATTAACCCAACTTTGAATCCGTGCTATAAGGTGACTAAATTTCAAACATTTAATATAGGCAAATTTTTCGGTGCATTATGAGTGCTTATTATGTTTTTAAAGTTTTGACCTATTACTTCAAAAGTTAGTTTAGAGCCTTCATAACTTATCTGGGAGTTCTTCAAGCCAAGTATGAGATGGTAAACTGTCAATTAGGTAAAGGACGAAGTACTATCGCTTCATTTTATTTTTATTTACAGAGGACTAAAATATCTCTTGTAGTTTTTATTGATCCTTAAATCCGTTAAATCATATTCTCAAGTCTTACTCAAACTTCGCGTTTTCACATTAAAGGAAAAATGATAAACCTTACTCTACTCTAGTATTTCTAAATGAACAAATGTTTAGTATAACTATTCATATAAACTCAAAATTAATTATTAAAATGTTATATAGGTGATTTTAATTATTGGTTATCATAAGTTTTATCTTTAAGACATCCTTGAGATAAACTTTACAGATTGTATATACATTTTACTTATTTGAGAGGGGATGCGGGTATCCTAACTTTTTCGTTAAGTTTAATATTTTTATATTCTTCAATAGTGTTAATTATAAACCCTGTATGCTTGTAGTTTTAAACTATAGCGATTACATCAAATAGTTTTATTGCATGTTTTAAAAACTTTGTGCCATGGGGTTAATACGGATCATAATTGCAAATTCAGTTCCTTCAATCTGATATCTTTTTGGGTCAGTTAGTTTCTAAGTTAAACTTTTATTTAAATTTAAGGGGTCTTCTTTTTCGTTCGGGTTATTATATTATATTCTTATGTTCTAAAGGTTCTTAAGGTCCCTTGCTGCAAGAGTATATAGTTTCTTGTGTAACCATCTGCTTAGCACTTTAGAGCCTTTTTTTAGCTTTTAATTATTCTTCACATCGTCTTTTTTTTAATAATATATAAATTGCGTTTTTTATTTGAAAGTTGATGGGATTGCTCTTACTGTTTCTTATAGATTTTTATCACTAAAACCGGAAGGGAGTAAAAAAAATCTATCAGGTCAATTCATTGTTTTAACTTTGCGTGAAATTTCTCTTCTACTTGAAATATGGTGCCCTACTGTTGATTCTAGAACCATTTTAATAACTATTTTTAAATTAAAATAAATATTTATAAAAGTGAATCTAAATGATAATATAAGTATGAATGGTGAGGGGATGGAAGGGTTGATAGCGTGGATTTGGCGGTGTGTGATAAGAAGGCAAGCGAAAAAAAGGCAAAAGAAGAAAAAATGGAAAGACAATAAATGGGGAAAAACCTATTGCCTTTTCATTTATTTATTAATAACTCTGACATGCTACATCTAGGCCTCTCCTTTTATAAGGCCTCAAACACTGCTTGACCTAATTTTGATCCTGCGTAAAGTCGGGATTATAAAGGTCTGGTTAAATAGGTGGGTCATTGAACACGAGACGCAATCAAGTTGATGCCGAGGTCTCCGTATTTATTGTATAAACTCGTATAGTAAGTTACTTTTATTAATAAATAGCGGATTAGAATGAGCCAAAAACTTTTCATAATTCTCTTTGCCTGTACGTTGAAAGAAGTGTGATAGAGTTTTATTATTTAATTTGCGGTGAAGAATAAAGCTTGGATCAAACCATGGTGCACCTAAAACTGTTTTCAGTATAGAGTTTTGTATAACCTGAAATGACTGAATAATGGCAGGGGGATAATATGACTACGCCGCAGATGCGTATGTCATCTTTGGCCTAATAGTGATGAGATAAAGTAGAGCTTGTTGCTTTTAAAGAGGCGACTTTTCCGACAGATAAGCGGGTATAGTAGTTTGATCTCTAGTTTAGCCTTTTTCGTGACATGTTCAATATGGTTGCGCCAAGAGAGTCTTTTGTCTATGGTAACGCCCAGATAGTTGAACATTTAGTCTTTTACATCTTTTATTAATGATTATGGCTGCACCTTTTGAAGTTAATAGTAAGGCGCCACTGGACGAATTAGAGCTCGATCCTTACAATGTATGCTTCAACATGTTTTATTGCTAGCGGAACTAACTTGGATATAACAAAGATTGTCGTGTCATCAGCGAATTGCGATAAATATGTTGAGGTATTAGTCGGTCTGAGTATGTCTACTGTAAGTCGGAAGGAACTTTGTACGCTTTCACCGAGTTCCTTTAAACTTGAGCAGGCCTTGGTAAAACTTTTCAACGGTGCAGAAATGATTCAGTAGGGGAGAAGAGGTAATTTTGGTATTCTTAGGCTAATTATTATTCTATTTGTGAGACCCGCATGCCAAACTCTATCAGAAGCCTTTTCAATATCTAAGAGAACTGCACATGTAGACGTTGTTATATCCCTTTGTCACGTGCCGGTAAACCTTAAGCATTGCTGCGTAGATGAATGGCCCTTCTGAACCCAGATTGGTTTTCAGGGGTTAATGATTTTGTGCTACATATTTCTGTAATCGCCTGAGTATAACTGCCATTGCAACTTTGCTTGCACAGGATAGTAGACTTACTGGGCGATAACCCGCGGAGTTTAAGGAAGGGTTTTTTAATCTAGATAAAAAAATAAAAGTCACCTTTTTTTTATAGATCTGGAACTAGTAAAAAACTATTAGTGGTGTTAATTATAAGAGTGAGAGTTTTTATGGCAGACTCAGGTAAGTTTTTTAGCATGAGGTTTATTACACTGTCAGGTCCTGGTCACTTATTAGTTGAGAAGGTATTAATAATTGATTGTACTCTTCGAAGTTTGTGTGCTCCTGAAAAGGTGCTTGTTTACTAGAGGATAAGAGTTGTGTGAGGGTAGTTGACCTACCTGAAGAAATTGTTAAGGGTGGGCACTGGGACAGGAGACAATGAGCAAAGATTTCCTTTTTCTCTTTGTCGTGGTGAACAGTTACGGTTTTCGACTTTTATGGGAAGCTTGCTGTTTATAGCGATTCTTCACGAATATAATGAATTGCCAATAAGAACGAGGGTTACTTTTATTTCCTAGTTTAGAAAGCTTATCCTTTCATTCTCGGTTGTGAAGCAAGAACAAGCTTCCTTTTTTGACCTTTTGTCAAGTTTGTTTAGTAATTCGTTTATCTTCAGGGGGAGTTAACTTAAACTTCTCTTTTTGCTGTTTTCTTGAACAACTTCAACTTCTGTCAGCAGATGTCGTTTTAAAAATAATTGTTTCATAGTGGTGGAGGCCTTTTGGTATGATTGAATTAATCGGGCTTTCAAAGTTAGCTACTGAATCATTGAGAAGTGGGGGCGAATTAGGTCTCAAAAGGTTGCCTTTAAGTTTTTCGTCTAGAAGACTCTTAAAAGGTTTCCAACTGGTGAACTTACGTAATAAAGGCGGAGAATCAACTTCTGAGAAGCTTATTTCGAAAAATTCTTATTGTCCCTTTATTACTATTAATCTTTCTATATATACATTACAATATTAAAAACATGTTCTTTGGGGAAATAAGATTTAAGTATAACAACAAGCCTGCTGTCAAATTTTATCAAGTTTAAACATGCTAAATAAGTTCAAGATCTTGTTTGATGTATAAACTACTCAGCTTACAACCTGCTTTCAAACTTGACTGTGCTAGTGTTTTAGCTCTGTATAATGACTCCAAGAGGTTGTGTTATTTCTACAGACAAAATTTGTTTTATTTATGGTTAATATAGTTTAAAGTCAAAAAAAGAAAAATAAGTGATTTTATGAAGAAAGTGTATGCCGCTTATTCTAAAGTGCAACTTTGGGACCAAGACAAACCTTGGGCTCCTCACAAGTTGTGCAGAAGATGCGAGGGAGATCTTCGTAGGTTGTTCAAGGGTAAGAAAAACTCATTTCATTTAGGCGTTCATATGATGTGGTGTGAACAGCAAAATTACACGTATGATTGTTTTTTTGTTCGATAGCTGAAAGGTTGTAACACAAAAAATATATATATTATACTCAGACCTTAATTTAGCTTTTTTTCCCGTTGCCTCATAGTTTTGAATACCAATTCCTCTCCCACCTTTCAGTTTGGATGATATACAGAGTGATTCGAAGGAAGGAACTTTATAACCACCCAAGCTTGATCCCTGCTCAAAATTCCTTTTTGATGAGGGAGACCCCTATTTTTTTTTTTAGAGTGAGATTAGGCCTTTCTAAGGATGAAGAAGAATTGCTAGGGCCAAGACTAAATTTATAAAGACTTGCATCACCAGGAACATCATTTTTGTGGTTCAGTCACCGAGGAAAGGATATTATTCAGATTTTTATTCAAAGAGGGAATCTTGTTTTTTGTAATGATTTTCAAGGGCTTTTTAAGCGCTTTGAATTAAAAATGATCCACCTGAGTGGATCATTTTAATTAATTCGTCTGGAACAAGCCTCACAGTAGCATTGTTGCATTATAGAAATACATTTGTATTAATCCTATGGAACACTCGGTGCATTTGGAGGGAAACTATTACTTCGGCTATAATACTGTGAAAGTCAACTATTTATAATATCAGTGGATGGTTTGTGGAGACTTTAAAATAGCGACCATGTTTTAGGGCTAGCGGGCAGGTTATACGAAACATTCCTGCTTCATACTCCTATGGGTGAGTTGAGCCAGGGACCTCCTTTGGATAAAACCTGATCAGCCACTTTAAGATGCCTTAACCCTTGGTGAAAAAAACGTAATTTATACGACTTTGGTATTACCTGAAAGGGTTAAAGGCTCTTGAAGCAGTTTGTGAAATCACTGCCAAAAGATGGAAATTGTGTATTAAGTTCCAAAGCTCTCTGGACCAAATTTGAAAGAGGAAGATGGGGGTAAATGAAAAAAAGGTGTGGGCTTCCTTCAAAGACGGGGTGCACAGGTTTTTTAAAAAAACTATAGGCCCTCTCTACAAAACCATTGTACAACGCATGTTAGCTGCATATAAAACTCGAGGTTGCAAGAGGAGCTTAAAAGCTCATTTTTTAAACTCCCATGTCGACTATTTTCTCGAAAACTTGGGGGCCTTTGCGAAGAGTAGGGAGAACGATTTTACCAGGATGTCCGTGATATCGAAAGACTTAAACAAGGAATATGGAATGCGATAATGCTAGCTGACTACTACAAGTTGTACAACCTTAAAACGGGGTTGGAAAGCGAAATCGTGTTTGGATGTGCGCCAAAAAGAAGAAAAAGGTATTAGGCGAAAAGAGTGAAAACAGAATGTTAAATTTTTTTTTTTTTGTTTTTTATATTTTTAAGTCAGTGTAATTTAATTTGTGAAATTTTTTATCGCTGTTATAGTTTTTTATTGTTAACCCCTATTATTATGCAAAAAACCGTACTTGATATAGTACTTGATATAGAAATGAAGGACATTGTTGGGTTCAGCATCCTAAAATGCGAAGTTTACCTAAATTATTTCATGCAGTTGAAAAAAAATTATTTTTGTAGGTTTATGTTATTATTTTTCTTTATTGTGATTATTATTATTACTATCATGATTATTGTTGTTAATGTTGTTTGAAGTAAAGTTATATTTTGCTTGAGTACATATGTTTTCTAAAATATTTTAGCTCATACAACTCCCTGCCTATTTCAAGCAGGAGCAGGTTGTACACGAGATATTATTATATTCCATAACTGTAATGTTCGATTTATGGTGTCGTTATACGAATATCAGCACCGGAAAATTCTTGCCCTTGATATAAATTTCATCATATTGGTGCACTTTGGACTTAAAAAAAAAATTGAGTGGGTACTTAGTAATATTAAAGGGGAATGTCATTTAACATATAACGTCTCTAGGTCTTGCCTTTTAGGTCCGTTAATAAGTTAAATGTATCCACTCCTTGTTAGAATCTGCCGGTTTGATAAGAAGAATTTTTATAAGCAACCAATGGTGAAATTTCTTTTAAAATCGAAGACCATCCCAGTAAATTCTAATAATTAAGTCCACTGAAATCCAAAATTTTTCTCGGGCGACTTTCCTTCAATTTTTTTATTACTACTTAACATGTAGACCGCGGCCTGTAACAGCTTCACTCCTAATTTTTTTTACATTTTTGACAGTTTTAATAGACAAAGTGTCATTTCCGACAATATCGATTTATCTTTAGGTATTGTTGACAATTTAACACCTGCTATTGACGTCCTCAAAGAAGCGACGTCTATAAATTTACTACACTTGTTTTAAAAAATGCCCTCAAATATGGCAGCAGTGATAGTTCCCTTAATTTTAAGATTTTTTTTGAATTTAATGTGCCCATTAATTTATTAAAATTTTATCCATGTTTAGACATACCATAAAGAGTGCTAGCTCCTTAGAACTAGCGTCCTTTGCGACTACGACTATATCATTCCTGTGATCCCATCTGCTGGTGTATCCCAATATAAGGTATCAAGGTACATTATTTGTCCTGAAATACGTTAATTATTGGTTTCGCTTATTTTGTTAACTGTATTCATTTTTAAGCTTACATTTTTAAGCAGGTCTCATTACATTTTTTTTATTTGAAATTTTAGAAAAATTCTTTAATAATTAAGGATAGCTAATAAGCCCCTATTTAAAGCGTTCATAGATATACAATTCATAATATCAAATGTCGGGGTCATTGCTGTATTATTGTACCCTTGAACACTGATATGAAAGTAGCCATTCTCTCCTTAGCGTGAGCAATAATCTTATTTTCCTTATTATAATATACTTTATTATTTTTTAAGCAGATATCAAAACCCTTTCTCATTTTATTTACTCACGGAAACCATTTGATGACTATAATTTTTATTATTAATGGCTTTATAACGATCAAAAAATTTCAGACAGTCGGTTTGGTATACCTCAGTGTTATTGTTTATTGCGTGCATAACATATTTATCATTTCTGACATCAGTCAACAACTCTCTATCTATAATGAATGGAGAATAGACGTCAGTGCGTTAGTATCAACTACTAATATCCATTTCTGGGTTTATAATTTTTTGAGCGTAATGAGTTTTGTTAGAGTGTGTTTCTTAGTTTTCGACTGTTTTCAGATTGCAGCGTAATCTAGTTTTTCAGGACAGTTATATCACTGTTCTAATGATATAAAAACATTTAAATTTTTAGATTTTTTGCATCAACGGTGATTTGAGGTAATATCCTTTTGAGCGTGCACCCCTCTTCTATTTGACTAGAAATATAAATTCCAAAAGGTGGTAAATTGTATTATGGACTCGTCATCACCTTTTCTTGCTCACGAGTGACTTTCTTCCAAATGCATTAACGTTCTGAATCACATGTTTTGGAGCAGTCACTCGTAATTATTTTAATTCATGCCTTAATCTCATGGATGAGGCTACTCCTAAAATTTGTATTCCCCTGGTCTTTTTTTTTTAAGTTTTTAAGCAGAAGTAGTATCAGGTTTCCCTATTTCGTTAGGGAAGAAGAAGTCATGAATCCAGTTTATGCTAACTTTACTCTAATAAACACTGTCCTAATTTCTAAGCGTCCCGTATGATTTGTTACCCCATATTGCAGGGTGAAGAAAATTGTAATAAAATACATAGTTGAGGAGAAGGAAAATATTTTCAATGGTATAAAACGGGCATTAAAAAATATCAAGTTAGGCAGTAATATTGAAAATAAACGAAAAAAATTAAGAGAAAAAGGAGTTCGTATGTCGTAGCTATATATCGTGAGCCCCGCGGCAGTCAGGCGTTGATAAAGTGATAGAAAGAAACTATGAATCAATAGTAAGAGCTGTCTTTATTTTTATTTAATTATTTATTGCAATGGTATGCTACAGTCGTTATGACTATAATAACTTCTTAACTAATATTTCTCAAGTGAGAGGGTTCGGAAAGGTTCTCTATGCTGCCGTTAATAGCCATGTCCACCTAAAAAAGAGAAACCCCGAAATAGAAAATTAACTTATAAAGACTGAGTAAATCTTCAATTGCTCTATGGAAACAAAAAAAATTCTTGGTAAAATTACGTCACTATTAGTTTATAGCAATTATTTACGTCATTATAATTACTACCACTGTAACTATAATATATTATATCGCTTTTATTATTTAACTAAGTTAAATATTACCACTATTATATTATTATGACTAATACTATTAGTAATATTATTACCATTTGTTTGAAGTAGCTCAGCTAAGCACTTAGTAAACTTCCAAAAATGGTTTCAGTTTGCATTCACCATGTAATTGGCAGAGTCTTATATATAAAGGAGCACCTGTAAACATTCTTAATAAGTTATCTTGCATAAATTCCGGTATATCTATGTTGGAGGTCGAAGAGTAGGCCCAAGCTACTGATGCATAACCCATCATTGGACTTATAAGAGCTTCGTAAATAATTTTGTCCTCAAGAATAAGGGCACTATTTTTGCATATAAGCGAATATAAAGCGTGTGTACTATAGTTTAATTTTTTTGACCAAATATTTGATATGGATCTTCCAATTAAGTTTATAATCAATAATGCAGGTGAAGGCAATATGAAAAAAGAAATGTTTTGTAGTACCCTTTTCCTTTTTTTGGTGATAAACATGAAGTGACTCTTTAAAGAATTTATGTTATTTTCCGCATTGATAACAAATCTTTAATTAAGTTAACGTAAGATTGCATATATTTAACTGCAAAAGGCGGAAATTTTTAATTGCTGTAGATAAGAATGTCAGCAGCACACATTGCCAAGGAAATTTGAGCATAAGGGAAGGTGTGTCAGACATATAATGAGGATAAAATAGGAGACGACAGGGTCCTTGGAGGAACGCAGCGTTAAGTAGATTATACGGACCATGGAGGATCTACTACTGAAGTATGACTTTAATTTCGTATCACTTATGCGGGGTAAGGCACTTTTGGTCATTTTATGTAAGAAACTCATGTGCCATACCTTGTCAAAAGCCTCCTGTATGCCTAAAAACCATAACATTGGATTTCTTGTAATTAAGTGCTTTAGTTGTGTTTTGCCACCAACCTTAGGATTAGCGGAGTGGTAAAGTGGCTCCTTCGGAAACCAAAATAAGAAACTAGGGTTTCCTTATCAACGAATTTTACAACCTTAAAGGAAGCACAGCACCTGCAACTTTTCCTGCAGGAAAATAAGCTGACAAGGCGATAATCTTTAGCGTAGCTGCTTGGACGAGCTGTTCTTGGTATGAAAAGCAACTTTAGCTTGCTTTCATCCTAAGATAAATAACCATGGGTAATAATCGAGTTAATGAGCCCAGCAAGGTAATTAATTACGGTTGCAGGAAGACTTTTTCTAAGCATTTTTATATGAAATTTTACCAGAACCAACGCTTTTCCTAGGGTTAAGTTTGTTGATTGTAGATTGTATCTCATCTTTATTCGGTAAGGGTTCCAAAGTAGGTAATGGGCTCCTACAACGGGAAAAAAAGTGAAATTTTTCTCTTGTATGCGCACTTCCTGTTTTCTGTCCACAGATAATTGTGTTGTACATTACCCGTGTGAATTTGCAGCATAAAAGTTTCCTTTTTGAAGTTTGCGTAGGTAACTTCCCAGTTCTTGATTATAGAGATCCAGGATTGAACACATTTAGCATTTCCACAAAGTGTTATAGGTATGAGTTAAGGATTACAGTTTTTTTTTGTTAGTTTCCATATTATGTTTTGAAAAGCTCGCAATTCTCGTTTAACAAGCTTACTAATCTTTTTAAAGACCAGGGGCCTTCCTTTCAAGTATTCTCACTTAAGCGGCGTCTTTTAACAATAAGTTCTTTGATGTGAACAGGAACTTCAAGATTGAAGTTTTTATAGGGTTTAAACATGGTTACGTACTTAAATGACTTCAAAGACAGAGGCAGCCTTGTTAATCCGAAATAACATGAGGGATAAGGAAAGGAGGTCGCTTACAGATTTCTTAATGGTACAATCAGTAATTTTTACAAATTTCTCAGTTGTGTCCAAAAAATTATCTCCAACTTCTTGCAAGTCTGGGCAAGGGTCAGATGACAATTCGTAGAGGGTTTTAGCATGTACATGTACACGTACGTCTTTTAAAAGGGTTATCCATTTCGCCCCTCGGCCCTTGAGTTCATAGGTGTGTAGGTTCAGAAGAAGCTAATACTAACACATCATCCCCTCCCGCCCAAAATTCTAGCATTTACCGTTAGGATTATCGACTGTTCTCTTTCATGAAGGGCGTTCACAGTTTAAGTGTCCGAAACAATGACTGAATGGCCTTGTCAAACAACTTAACTTAAATCTTATACATCCAGATTTTTATTCGGAGATTCATAAGTAGATAAAATGTTCACAGAACCAGAATACCCAAGTTTAGTAAGGATGTCAGTTGATTCTACACTCTGTACCTCAAAATATTCCAAAGAGGAGTGTCTCACGTCCTTTTTTATAAGAATGACTGCACCTTTTTCCCCCCACATCATAACTATCTTACCGATAAGCTTTGTAATTTGGGGGGTGCAAAACCTACCACCACTCTTCAGATGAGTTTCCGATAGCAGCGCAAGGTCATTATCCAACCAATTAATTTGTGTAGTTCTTGTTTTTAGTCTGAGACCCCGTTAGCATTCCATAGAAGTATTTTAAAAAGGTTTACAATATTTTTTTCATTCATTGTCGATCGTTTTATTATAAAAATAAGTCGCTTATCGATCCAGGGGTTTAAATGCTGATGGCTTAGGTACTAACAATTTTTGTTATCTATAACTTCATTTAAGTTTAGTGGAAATTTATGCAGCTTTGTCTGCAGTCGCCTTGGCGTCGGGTATGTTTGGTGTAACAACATTGTCCGGTGACAGAAGTGACCGACCGGTATTCAATAAGTTATTTCTAAAAGTGCAATTTTAGGGTAGTAAAGGCCACCTCCGAGAGCTAGCAGGCTATTCACCCTTGCAGTTGGCACATGTTGAATTCTCAATTTTTCTTTTAGGCACGTTTAGATTCATTGATTTTCACCGCATTTAACACATCGGTATGGGTAAATACAGAATATATAGGTGTTCAAAGGTTCAACGGAGATGTATATGAGTTTAATATTTTTAATATTTAAAATAGTACATTCACTTTTGGGTACTTTAACTAAAGCTAAGATTGATGGGGATCCTTGACAATATTTCCGCATTTTATAATCTCAATAGACCTGGTTTTCTAAGTCTTCTTTAATGTCTTCTACATTTATCCTCAAGCCACCACGAAAGACTACCTTTCTTAGTCCTTCTCGGAAGATGCAAAGACCCTTATTCCATGTCTCCTATTCTTCGCCATTAAAATCTCATAATTATTAGTTCTTAATAACTTGTGCACCCTACTCCAAAACTTTCTGTTGCGTGTTGTTGTAGGTGAAATTATGCATTTTTTATGGGGTGTATGATTATTAGTATCTTTATCGTCATTGGTACATTTGTTCAAACGTTGTTAGTCTTGCTGGCCCACAACTACTATTATTATTAATATTGCTACTAATTTTAGTGTTATTATTTTATATATTACTGTTATCATCGTTATTAATATTATTTCTGGTATCTACATTATTAATTTATTACCTTTTAAAAAGTTGACTATTATATTTATTTTAATTACTATTAATACAATTATTACTACCATGTAAATTACAATTACTACTAGAGGGGAATCTCTTTCATTTTACTGTCCTCCAACGTGTCCTCTTTATAAGCCCAAACCTCGTCTAAAATTATTTGTAATGCGGAATAAGGATTAGCATTTGTAGCTCCCAGAATAGTCTTTAGTCCTTACAAACCTTTCCCCATTTCTTGATATTTTTTCAGAATTATGTTTTCTTTCCTGGTGAATAACATATGCTTTAAGCATCAAACTTTTTTTTTTAAAATCGGAGTTCGCAGCTAACGGATCGGCGATAAGTTATTGTTTTTCTGTATTAGCGGAAGAACTACCCATAACGACCTTAAAAAAAAAAAAAGTAATATATAGAATAAAGATGGTTACGCAAAAAAAAATATTGTAAAATAAAAAGAATAATATTATTAGTGTCTTTATTATTAGTTTGCATTGCTTATATACTGAAATTTTAATAGTATTTTATAAAGATTAGAATACTAAAATTCCAAAATTTTTATTTTGAGTTTTTTTTTTTTCATAACGTTTTTTAAATGAAAGTATCACAGGCTATCAGTTTAGCTTAGAATTTTTTATAGATTATAAAATAAAATCAATCGAAAAGCGCAAGGGTTCACCCTTTTAGTTACTTTTTTGTTAGGCACTAGCACGCTAAGGGCAGTCTTAAGCCGCGAAACCTGTTCTCTTTTGCAGAAATTGGGGCACGAGCCCCCACCAGTGTACGCTCTTTATAGAGCTATAATGAACGGAAAAGCGGTAGATACCCGGCCCGGTCTCCTACCATTCGGACTAGTGAGATGAATAACCGCTAAAAACATCACCGGGAGAGCAACCTAAAGCACAAGCCCCGAGGCCACCAGAAGACATCGGCCAGCGCCACTGCAGCCAGGCCTCCCCGACTAAATCTGGGAGTGGGAGCCCCAGTCTCTCCTCTGGTCCCCTCCTCTTCCGACGCTACATACTATAACACAACACAAGGCGTAAAAACAATTAGCCTAGCACAAAGCTAACCCAAGTGCTACAAAAGAGTAAAATTAAAGTTAAAAACTAATAGGGGCAAGTATAATTAGTGGTGGAGCTAATTGATCTCTTCAGAGGGCCTAGGATTCGGGGCCGACTTTTTGCCGTAGTGGGTTTTCACTGTATTCAATTTCGCTAGGCCGAATGGCGGTAGGTCCGAGCCCAAGATACCTCCTCTGTTTTTCAGTCCTTGCACAGCCCTTATATATACTTCTTCGAAATCATACATTGGTGCGCACTCATGCTTCGAAAAGACAAGAATACTAATTAAGTAGTTTAAGATCTATAAACATACCGACTGTAGTATGCCAGTGTTTAAAAAAAAATAAAGAAAAGAGTTTTATTTATTTCTTTAAGCTTTCTTATGAACTAAGAGCTCTATCCATAAAGATTTTAGCACTAAATTGGTACTTGCTTCGCTAGAAGTAATGACACTATAGGATTGCAAGGTTCTGTGAAGATAATAAAAACTTAATGACGGAAGAACTCGAACAAAACAAAATAATTATTACATATTGAATGACTAGGCATTAGAAATGAAAGAATTTAAAAATTTTAAAAACTAGAACCATTTATACAGCTCTTCCCAGGAGACTAGATATTTATCTTAATTAATTAATATTAATTTTTTAATTTATACCTCGCTGTTTTAAATATTAGTTTTGATAATGCGTCCCGAAAAATAAAGTAACTGGTATATATTGTTAGTTGAGCTTTACATAAAATTTCCTATACAGAAAACTTGATAGCGAAAATAAGAAGTGAAGCTTATTCTCTTGCGACGTACACGAAGATCGGAATGTTTAGTATTTGAGCGGATTTATGTCACCAAGCCTAATAACTTCAAGGTATATCCCATTTTGAAGTGGTTAACAAAGAGAACTAGTGTAAATAGAATTAGAACTATTCTTTTTGCAGCTCTTAATTGGAAACACCCAGAAGAGTTAGCAAGTGACAGCTTAATATGTGGATTACGAAAAAGTAAATGACCTAATTAGCGCTTTTAATAATGTTTGCCTCGGGGATTTTTTTTAAGACTTTTATCAATTTATTTAATTTACACTTGCACTATCGGGCACAATTATAACAGGTTAAATACGTAAAGCCATCATACTGAGATTGGGAGATCTCATTGTAGTTCAGCGATTAAGAACATTGGCGCGCATAACTCAAGGTCTTTTCCGATTTCCATTGATTCACTTTTCCAGTCTTTTGTGGGTTGCATATTTAACCTCGCCCCTCAAGGCCAAATACGTTGTATATTCATTTACTGGCCGCTCCTCGCCCACTATGCCCTTGATCTATTTGAGCTAGTTACATTAATATTTACTTAATAATGGTTGTAGTATTTAATATCTTCTGTAGATTTATTAAAATAAAAAGTTATTCTCAAAAATTAAGTAAATTTTTAATATTTGTTTGTTGTACTTCTATTTATTAACTTCCTCTATTTAGACTCGAAACAGGTCGTTAAAGGATGTTGGTAGTAACTACCTTTCGGGTATGATAATCATTCAGTTGGAAAGAATTTGTAATCAATATTTTTTTATTAGAAAAAAAAGACAAAATAATAGAAGCTATCAGAGTAGGTAACACTAACGTAATAAGACAGGTACTTTTAATCAAATAGCTTACTATATACATGATTGTTATGCCCGCACTTAATTTCAAATCTAAAGTATTGTGTTAAAACTTTATTTATAACCAAATCATACTGTACCTCCGCCTAATACTTTACAGAACATTCTTGCAACTCAAAAAAAAATTAATTTTTTAAAACCTTATTTTTCGTTTATCGCGTAGTTGGCCACTTCCAAATTCGGGTTGATGCACCCCAAGCTGCGCGCCCAGGCCTGGCCGTTATTATTAGGTCTCAGGCGCGAGGAACTGATGGTGAACTGGAGTTACCAGCGTAGAGGTTAATCATATTATCCCGGGTTTATAATAAAATTCCTTAATCACTTTTAGCGGAAACACGGGATAAGCAAGCTGCTCTCGACACCAAACGGTCTTATATAAATTTCCCCCCGGGTATCTTCTTGGTAGGCTCTATTAAATCATTGTTAACGCAGTCAACAGAGTTGTCCTTCTCTGAACGAAAGGAACTTCGAGAAGAGCTTCTTGTCATCATCAATGAGACGCTAGCTCGTAACACAGATCTTGTTTACTATCAAGTATAAGCTCGTTACTACGGCATTCATGTTGATTTACAATTTTACACCTCATAAGGGCTTTCACGACTTCTGCTCTGTTTTCCATCGCGTTCTTGGCAAAGAGTCAGCAGTTCATTGCGTAGAGCGTCTATCCTCCTCACTAATAAGGTTTGCTGCTGTTTTCTTTCTTCGGATAAGTAAAACTTTAAATTACTTAAATATGGCAAAGGGACTTCTTTGCGTCGGATTTAGCGCCTGTTTTATCCCTGATACAGCTATTGACTCCTCTTCTAAGAAAACTTGACTTTGATCTCTACCAACACTTCCAAAAGTAGTTTTTTTGCTTTAAGCTAATATATGACTTCGCAAAAAGTTATTTACTGTTGCTACTGCATTCATAATTAGATAAGGCATAGACTTATCTTCAGACTAAACTATTTTCTTATAACATCTTTTTATTCAAATTCTAGGGGGGGGCACTTCGATTTTGCGGGCACCACCATCTCTTGGATATTAACGTGGTTAGTACGCATCCCAACGAGAATAATTTTTTAAGCTCCCTATTCGTAGGATAGATTTTTTTTCTTTATTCGAAACCGACTGCTGGGACTTTATAGCTTTAAAAATTCGTGTTGTGCCTTTTGCAAGCAGAAATAATAGCAGAGTAATTCTACCACAATTACTCAATAACTATTAAATAATTTTTAGGTTATTGCTCACCACTTAAAATGTATGTAGACCTCCATGGCTGACCCAAGTTCACTTAAAATTGTAAATAAGAAAAATTACTTTATATTAGAGGAATGTTTCTTTATTCTAAACGGCGAAAATAGGTATTTCCAAGTAAAGAGCAAACTTAAACGATTTTCAAAACCATATGCCATTCATTAGAGGCTAAAACTTTAATTCTGTGCTAGGTCGCTAATAACCTGGTAACCTTTGAGAGATAAGAGTGAGTAGATATAGTAATTTATCCCCGTACAAGGTTTCCTCATTATAAAAGACATTGTTTTTTAAGTCGATCCATTGAAGTTAGGGTGCTAAATATAAAATATTTAAGGTAAATAGGAAGTAAAAGAAGAAAATATTCCTTATTAACTATTGTCTAAAGGTGTTCCTCAGAGAAAAAGTACTATCGGGATTAGTGAATGGAGCAACTCAAGGTGGATCGAGTTGTGCAACTTTTAATAGTAGCATTTCGACTCGAGAAAAGCGAAATTTTCCCATAATTTTTCCTTTCCTTGCTCTATACTTGATTTACCACATCCCATGTCCAAAAAGGGAATAAATGAATAATATTTGTATCACTTTGTTATAGTGTAATAATAATTATTTAATTCACCTTTTTATTATACTTTGACGAGTATTAACATAGTCGTATAATATCCTGTATACGGGGCCCAAGTTCTTTTCGTCCCTCAGTTTTCTAGTTAAAAAATCAGTGAACTTTACGCATAAATGAAATTAAAAGCAGTGAATTGTCGGGTACAGCAGCAATAATATTACTAAGATCGCTTTCTATATTTTATTACTTTAAGATTTTTTCACTTATTAGCGTAACTACGGTCGCTATTAGGTTTTCTCACGACATCCAAGCTACAAGCCGAATTTCCACTCTGTTTGACTTATTTCTTGCCTACCCTCATCCATTAGTGATCATTTACGCTTGTGCGGCCGTAATTAGCTATAGTCCCTTTGCTTTTACCTCTCATAAGTTTTAAATCTATTAAGGTGTTAATAGACTGTCGAAAGTTAATACTTCAAACCCCATGTGAGTATACGGAAATTTTTCGGATTGTAAAAGCATGCCCAGAAAAGGTTATAAACATTAAGGGTAAAAATCTTATTGGTAACTTATATAAGTTTGACTGTCAAGGCTGATGTGGAACAGGTAGTTTCGGCGACTTTAGCCTACCTAGTATATTATAAACCTACAAAACTCCTGGAGGACGCCAAGTTTAACACCGCTCTTTGGTTGCTTACGCTTCGCTTCACATACACTTGCACTCATTCGCTCAAGTTTATTATAAATTTAGTTCCTCTGTTTCGAGCTATCCATTCACCTGGATTAATGACAGGATTTTTGAGCAAAATTTATTAGCTGGTAGAAAAGTTGCTTGTTACCTACCAAAACAGGTACAACTGGTTGTTATCTCCCTCTGAAGGTCTATTTTTAAGCTTACCTTGAAAGCAGAGAAGTAAAATACTTCTACAAAGGCTCATGATTACGGCCATCTCTGCGTCAACTTTAATCTCAAGTATAGTAGCCCTCTATTACCTAAGTCAAGGTTGTTCTGTGCGAAGAAGTATTATTCAAGCTTTTCTTTACTCATTTTAACTTATGTATATGAGCCAATAAACAATACCTACAATCTTACACAATAACTGGTTTAGTCCCATTTTGAGTTTAAACGATTTACTTGCTTATAAAGTTTTGCTAAAAAAAAAAGAGTTACAGTTAATTTGATACACTTTTCAATCATCTTTGCAAGGAAATCAGTTTTAAGGACGCCTGTAATAAACTTGAGTTACGTTACAAGTAGTGTTTATTTTTAAAATTAATCTTCTCCTTTTTTATAAACCTGCTTTTACGGAGTTGTTAAACTAAAATAGATATTTGACAAGCCATAAATCAGGTTCCAGATATTTAGTTCAGTACAAAGCTATTATGTGAAATGGGTAAATTAGTACAGCTATCAACTAATAACTAAGGTAGCTCATTTTCGAAACAGTTTTTTTATCAAAAGATTGCTTATTAATTAATTTTACACGAACATGCTAGATGCTAGTTAAAAAAAATTAAACTAATTAATTAAAAGCAAATTAAAACTTGTTTATACCAAAATAAATTCTAAGCTTTATAAGGTTAACGTTTAATATATAGATTAAACAATAATAAGTTATAATGGATGACACTGTTTTCCCTTTTATTGTTAATAATGTTAGTCCTCCCTCCACGCCAATCAGTGTGTTAAAGTTAACCTTAACAAATAAATTCCTGTGCCTTGAGGCGGGCGCCCACTTTTTGGCGAGGTTGGAAACTTAATAAAGTACACAACTGTCTTTGAACGCATCACTAAAGGAAAGTATACCAAAGTAAAAGTACTAGAACCCAAGGTAGGACTCCACGACTGGTCATTAAGCAAGGTAACTACCACAGCCCACCGTTTGGCATGTTAAATTTTTAAAATGAACGTGCTTACAATTGAGCTCGAGGTTTTTAAGGATGACGACGGTGAAAATAAATTAAGCAGAACCCTTGGCTTAAAAATATGGAGCTCCTGTCAGCATTGCCGAGCTTGCTAACCGTTAAAACGGATTAATCGCACCCCATAGTTGCGGTCCACCTTAACAAGCGTTCAGAAAGAATTATGTAATGCTACTGTTTATGGGCTTGTTGGAAGTATTAAAGGCTAAAAAGTAGAAGGCTCAAAACTATGTTTTAACAAATACTGCTTCGTGTTACTAATAACCCTTTAGATCGCTAATGAGTGTGTTTTGCTTGCTTGTTTGGTTTAGTTTGAGTTTTAATCAACTAGTAAACCCTGCAGGCCAACACAAGGCAGAGAGGCGAGAAATAAGAGAAAAACTGCATACATCTTTTAAACGTATATGTATATATATATGGCCCGCTAGTGCAATAATCATACGTTTTTCAGGATAAATGACATTAATTAATTACCTTTCACAGTCTTTTAATCTAAAAAATGCATTAAAGCAATTTCCTAATGTTTTAAACCTTCAAAATTGGTTACCAAGAAACCTTTAGAACAACTAATAACTACTAATAATAAAATGTGTACGCACTGCTCTACCTTTTTGTGTTTGCTTGTTAAAATGTAGATATTGTGTTACTCAGGTGCTTTAAAAACTATTAAATGAATTATTTTAGTGCATTAAAGCTTAAATCCTCTAAATAACATTAGTGGTATATTATTTATTAAATGGTTATTTAGAAATATATTACCCCACTTTTCTGTCTTTACTATGTCAGTTCTTAAAGCTAGCCGTTATAATACAACATAAGTGAAATTTGAATGAAATTGAACACTTCAGTACCTGATGAATGGCTATATTTTGAAGTCAGGAAAAATATTCTATTACAACCAAATAAGCCTGCTTTATATAAATAACCCCTAATATGGCTACATACTTAAAAGTTGCAAAAACTTTAGTTTACACTTTTGAAATTATGTTAGCCTGTAAAATTAATGGAAAATGGAAAATAGTCAAAATAGCTTTTTAATCTCCAAAGAGCCTGAAGGAATCATGGCATACTTGAGATCCCCTTTTTATGGATCCGTAGTTAGGAAGTGCATATAACTTTGTGAGGGCTGTTGTAAAATTGTGTGCAAGTTAGCGGCACGGCTCGAGGGATTTTTTTTCTTCAATCGCGTGGTTGCGGGAGTGGGGGACCTGCTTCTTGCATTGAGTAGCGTGGCTGGGCTAGTGAAATTAATAAATTATAATATATGGTTCTTTATTATAAAATGGTCACTAGACTGGATAGTGTTAGTGCGCTAAAATAACAAACCCTCAATTATTTTTAACAGAATTCTATAAATGGTTTTGAGTGATGTCATGCTTACAACGCAAATTAAAGGTTAAACGAACGCCACAAGTAAGGTGCTGAAATTGGATTTGAAGTTTTTTCCAAATAGTTTTCAGAGGGAAGAGTAATTTGTAGCATTGTACTGTAAAATATTGGTAATTTTTTTAACTATCTAAGGCGCAATGTTTGACTACAAGAGCTTAATAAACTATCTCTGAGAAGGATAATATTTAATACATTGAAGCTTAGTAACCTCCCAAGTGTTTTAGGGGAACATCTAAGCTCTGTTAAGTTATATATTTGTAAAAAGTAGAACAGAGTTTGTAATTAACAGCGAAACTAATTCACCGGAACCACATCATATCCTTTCAAAAATTACTAGAGTGGTGTAATTATAAGTCCCCACTCCTCTTATTTTTAAGCTCTTTGTCCCATGATTACTCCGCTTAATTTTAACTTTTGCTCATGTACATATATGTACTTGATCAGCTATAGAAGAGCTTGAATTTCATTTACTCTCTTTTTAGTGAATTTTTTGGGCTTGTCCTCTATTTTTTTCTGTTCTTAGATATTTATTATGTCCCCTTTTGTAACTTTATTTTAAATAAACTTTATATATTTTCTGTTAATAACTCTTTTTTTTAAGCGTGCAACGCCCTTACACCACAGATTTGGAAATCTCTGTTCGTTGCTTTAAAATAATCCCTATTGGTTAGTCTCCACTTTTACCCGTGTACCTCATTAAATTTAGTACAAGACAGCTTGTTTCTACACTGAACGACAGCTGGAATCTCCTTTTCAGTACCACTCTCTACGCCACGAAATAGCTGACGCATACATTCTTTCTAAAGTGGAATGTTATTTTATTTATCCAATGAGCTAGGAATTAAACTTCTTTTCTGTTATAAATTAGTTTCCTCCCTTTTTTAACTGCTTAAAAATATATTGATAAGCTGTACAATTTAAACAAAACTTTAAGTTTAAAATTTTTAAAAAAATTAATTAAAAGTAAATAGATGATATAAGACAAATTAGTAAAAGCTTATAAGGTATACAAAAGCAATTCATAAATTAATTTGATAATTTTAACAAAGAAATATGGTATAAGTGAATAGCGTGCTTTACATATTTCAGCGAGATGTAGAATATTAAAGAGCTTAAGGTTATTGCGCTTAACGAAAATCAAAAAGAGAATTCATCAGTTTTCGGGAATAAAAATTGACGAGCACACTTCCTATACAACATCTGTATTGTCCTTATTATTCATGTATTTTTACTAGGTTGCTCTAGATTCGAATCTTTGTCCTTCAGTGTTGAAGAACTAGTTCAGCAAACTCTATCTTGCTTCCCTTTACCGGCTTCAATTAGGTATGCTATAGCTTAATCACTAAGTACGCGTTAGAATACTAAAACTAACATAAAGAGTAATTTCTCTAAATAACAAATAATAACAGTGTGATAACTAGAAAAAGCACGTGGTTAATAAGAAAAGTCAGTACTACAGCGTCTGAATGTTGTGAGGCCATTTCTGGTAGCTGCGTTATGAAGTTATTATTTTTTTATATATACAGTTATTGTCTGCTTATAGTTTACAAAGAACACTCTATAGCGGAGTTAGCTTTCGTTACAAAAAATCGCTATCATTAAAGCGTGAAAACTACGGTTCATAAAATCAAATATAGTACAGAAATTGACTTTAGTATATACCCTAGGTCATAAAATATTTAAAAAGTTTGTCATTATCTTCTCTAAGTTGTGAAATACATTAATTAGTTAGCACAATTTGTTTCACAAAACTTTACTTGTAGTCCTCAACCTAAATTATAATATTTATACTATAAACAAAAAGAATAAAAACAAACGGAAAAAAAATAAAATAATTTTTGCCATTATAATATATATATTTTTAATTAAAATTTTTTAGATTTGAAGAATTAAAAATGCTCAAAAAAGGATCAGGGCGGTAATTTTCAGAATTATTTATTGTTACTTTAAGTTGGTTAGGAAAAATTACTCATTAATGGATGCAAAAAATACTTTAGCTGGAAATAGAGCCCTATCAAATTAGATCTTCTAGTTAAATGGGATTACTTTTTTTAAATAAAATGATTTTTAGTAAAGTCTAATCACATCCAATACGCTTCAAATAATACATAGATATATATATATATTATTGTAAAACAGAAAAAAAAAATTATTTTAATTGTTTTTTGTTAGATTTAAAGTTATTTAAAAGCATACTCAAATTTATATTACTTTTAGTTACTAGCTGATTATTTAAGGTGACTTTAGTAGAGGTTATTATTTTCTAAGAGTTGAGTAATCCGATAAAATTTTTTCTTACTTGTTACTATTCTTGTTAATACGGTGCTATAATTTAAGCATTAACACTTTGCGTAGGTAGTTTAAAATATTAAAAATCAGAAATTCTAAAAATAATTGTATTATAAGTAGGGATTAAACTGCCTTTTATTTCAAAATATTTTCGGGTTAAGGGTATGGAACTTTCTGAGCATATATTAAGAGCTCTCATGTATAGCTAAACTTCCCCAAACGTAAATTTTTATTAATGACTAATTTCAGATGCTTGATATTTTTCGAGTGTAGCCTGTTAGTACGGTGTTCGTCAGGAGTACAGTATCAGAAATGCTTTCATAACTAAATTTTTGAACACCTTAAAATCTGCTTTTAGGTCAAAAAGGGGTTTAGGGAGGTTAGGGTTAACTTTTTCGTTCTTAGAAAAAGTTAGAAACATGGAGGGCCGCTCGTAAATTTGTCAAATCGCTTGAAGGTAGCAGTCTTTGAAATGACTAGTGAAAAAGTTCAATTAGAGCTGCAAAAAGCTATTAAAATAGAGTTAAATAAAGAAGAAAATAAAACCTGTGCCGACTGCTCCGCTAAAGTTAAGCTCTTTTTTCTTTTCATTTTTAGTAAAAGTTTATCTTTTTTTAGGGCCAAGATGGGCATCCACGAATTTAGGTGTGTTTTTATGCATCGCTTGTGCGGGTATAAAGTGTCTTACTTGCTCATTAGTAGTAGCTTTTTTATCCTCTACACCAAGGTCATCACCGAAGCTTGGGGACGCATGTAAGTCGTATTAAATCTACCACTCTAGACTCTTGGAAACCTGAAGAAGTGATCATATCCTTTTTTCTGTTCTTATCTTTTCAAATATTATTAAGAACAGGTAGAAACCATGAAGTGTGTAGGAAATAAAAAAGCTAATGAGTATTATGAGCACTGTTTGGACCCTTGGTTTCTTAAGATAGATCAACTAGACTTTATAAAGCGCAAGTACGATAAAAAAGAATGGGTTGAGGTAAATATTCTTATCTTCATTAAATTTTAATTGGACCAATTATTATGTTTGGCTATTAGCGTAGTCAGTTGAAAACGTTCCCCCGAACTAAAAACCTGATTCTTTCTCGGAGACCTACCAATAAATACGACCGACAAGCCGTCCAACTGCAAAAGTATACAAAATCTATTAATTTGTTTAAAAAATGTGGGCATCTTTTATATATTTGTCAAAAAAAAATTTTTAGGCTTACTTTGTAAAGAAATTTATAATTGTAAGCTTCACTTTATTAAACGTGTGCTTTTTAGAATCGTTATAAAACTTCTATTTGAAATTGAATGGTTAGTGTATGTTTTACCTACTAAAGTAAGGTTTATTTTTTTTGATAATAAAGCACTATCTATTTCAAATTCCGAATATTCTTTTCCTAGTACTTCACTGTGAAATGATTTAAATTTTTTATATATTTTTTTGTAAGACTTAGTTGATTCTTTCTTAAAACTACATTAGCATGGGCTTTACAAATATTACAGCTGTATTGAACGCGTTAGCAAAAACAAAAGGAGACGTTAACTTGGCGCTGGAGGGTTATTGCTTATATCTTATTATGCTAATCTCTGAATATCATACTTGTTTGTACACTTTTATAACAATAAACCAATACTTTTTCCTTTTAGTTTCTTGTTACACTTAGAATTGTTGAATTCTGACATGGATGACTTTACATTTCGGGAGAAAGACGACACTTCCTCCTCAAAACTGAAGCAACTAAAAGTTTGTTTTGTTTGTTAATATTTTTGCTCTATAGCGCGCCTCTGACTTCGTTTGTTTACGAGGAAATGGGATTTGGAGACACTCAAAAAGTGCTCCAGGCTCTTCATGTTTCCGGCGGAGATCTGGAGCAGGCTGTTGAGGCATTGGAACTTTTTTTTGATATAATTTTTGTTTAGAAGTAAACAGTACAGTGAATGCTTATTTTTGAATTTTAATCTACAAATAAAAAAAATTTAATTTGCCTTATATTGTCTCAAAGGTTTCTTTGAGTTGGATTAGTATAATAACGTGCTTCTTTTGTGATTTATGCAAGACCATAAAAATTATTTTTTACTTATCGAACGTTTCAGGAATGGAACTTTACAGTTGTGTTTTCCATGGAGTTAGACAAAATCAGATTTGTAAATACTTTTTAGTTTTTACTTTCTTTGTTTCTATTCGTTGATATTAAGCTGAGGCAAGTGCAAGCGTGAGTTTTGTGTTTAATGTTTTTACCTAAAATTATCGTTAAAGTTCCAACGAGTGGGGCGGCTATATGTTTGTATTAGTGTGGTCTTGTGCTTCGAGATGCTTAGCTTTTCTTTATAGTTCAATGCAAGCTGGCAGAAATCTAATAAAATTTCTATATTATTAAAAATATTAGTAAGTTTTTTGGTTAGTACAAATATTTTGCTTAGATGTTATTTTAAATAATTTAAAACCTTTGTACAAATTTGTTTTTCTGTATTGTGTTCCAGAGGTACGTAAACTTAATTTAGATCTTGTCATAAATTATTTCTTAGATGTTGATTCACACGCGTAACTCTCCGACGCCAAAAGGCTCGCTTTCCCCCTCCTCCTCTATACACGTGATTCTTTTTCTTGGTTCTTTGATGCCTACTCATTATATTCTGTAACAGAATGAAGAACAGTCTACACTTTTATGGCCTGATATAGAAAGTACTTCTAAGGAATTCGGTTCTTAAAAATTTAATTTTTATTAAGATCGTGTGGAATTATTTTATATAGCAAGAAATACACTTTTACTTTATAAAATATTATTAATTAAATTTTATTTTTATAATGAAATACTTTTTTATATAAAGTTTAGTTGTCTTAATTTAGTAAATTCTCTTTATTATACCTTTGTAATCGTGCGTATCTATTTACACAAATTGTAACCATTGCCAATTCTAAAAGACTATAACTTTTGTCATAAATTTTAGTTTATAGTATAATATTATGTTAAGAAGTTACGAAAAGCACTCGCGAAACCAAAAAGGAAGAGATTTTACGGATATTTGATACACTTTCTCCGCCCTCCAACAATTCTGGCCGTTACTTAAGCCCATCAAAAGAGAGACCGCTCACCGACTCCCACGAAAGAAACTTTTTGGGTGCAAACTTTTAAATAATTTTTAATTTCCATGTGATTTTATCTGGAATTATTGTTAATTGTGAAAGTATCTTATTTCGTAAAGTTGTTCTTTTTCTCTAATTGATTCTACTTTAAAGTATTTTTAATATTTATGAATATTAACTTTGTACAAAATAATTTTTTTACTAGTTAAGTTACCGTAACATAAGTTTTTATAAAAGTTAATTTCATTTATATATTATTAACTACTTTTTATTATTATTCTAATTTATGAATTATTGATTCAAATAATTTTGTTAAATTATTGAACATTACTTATTTTTTTAAAATTAATTTATAACCAAGTTAAAGTTATGCTTCTTGTTCATAATATAACTTTTTTGTGTAATGTTTTTTTACTTTAAAAATTTGTTTATGATAAATCTTGATTTAGTAGTATTATTTTCTTTTATACCGTGATTTTTAGTAAAGTTACACTTAAAATCTTTTACTGTGTAATTATTTTAATTGTTTACAATAACTTTTATTGATATTGAGGGTTTTCAGTCTGTAAATTTATTTTTATAATTATAATGATAAATAATTAAGCAGGTGCCCAGTCTTCGCCCTCTACAAGTGATTCACGAGAGGGCCAAATTAATGTACTTTCTTCAATAATATTTATAGATTATTCTAACTCTTCTGTGCAGCCGTTTAAAGGATTTGAGGCTCCACGTGACTCCTATCGTTCGGATGACCATATATTATGAAATGAAAGTCTTCGGTCCGTCTTATTAATTTTTTAAAGGCACTTGGTTTTATTAACAAGCGGATTGTTCAAATGGTTATTCACTAGAGAACTTTAAGATACTTTAAATTTTTAGTATTAAACTAATAAGCTTATATTACATTTTATAACTTGTAGGAAGTTTTCATAAAAGATCTAGATAACTAAATCTACATATTCTTTTAAAGAAATGTGCTTTAAGATTCAAATATCAAGTATGGTTGATATTATTTTAAACTTAACAGATGGTTTTACTGAAACATAAAAATATTTACAAAATAGAATTTTATTAAAAATATAACAGCCTATAAGTAATTTAAATGTTGAAGGGTATCAGTAATTACATAATTTTTTTGCTCACCTCTGAACTTTAAATTATAATATTATGATGAATGACATAATATTAAAACTTACTTAAAAATTAATTTATTTTATCAAAACAAGTGTCTGCCTGAATGTTTACTTTTTTAAGATATAAATATATATGGATAGCAAAGGACATATATCATGAGGAATTTCACGTAATAGTTTGTTATAGAAATTATATACAAAGATGTACTCGAGTTCCCAGTAATAGCTTATTGCGATCTATAAATTTTTAGTAAATATATGATCCTGTTCTAGCACGTGTACTGGGCTGCTGAGTGAGCAGCGAGGGCGTATTCGTATTCACTCCACCAATCATTAGCTTCGTGTTTATACCATTCGATAGTTTTTTCGAGTCCCTTAATAAAAGCGTAATATTATATAAATGATTATATAACAATTTAGTTTACAATTATATTTAGTTAAGCAAAACTTAAAGTCAAGTAATTCCATTATCTTTTAGTTGAGATGTTATCTCGTGGCCTTTTATTAAAACAATTAATTATTTGTTTACATACGTTTCACTTATAGACATAACCTATGGAAATGTTAAAATAAAGATTTGAATTTAGCTTTAATAACTTATAGTATATAGAGTTATCGAATTTTTGAGAAAATAATTAAAAAATTTAGTTCAAATTGTTAAGTTAATAACACAATACCACATTTTACTCACTTTTTAATAAAATTTAATATAAATAAAAAAAAAAATTAATTTACTTTTTCACTTTATAAAGCAATGATATTACTAATATAGAACTTAAAGTATTTTTTTATAAACTTTAAACAACTGCATTACTTTTTAAATTGTTGCATATCAATTTTTTTGGTATTAAATTTTTAAAAAAGTTAAATTGGAAGCTTTCTGCCGAATTATGTTATATATTTTTAAGAAGGTGGAGTTTGATACAGTCATCTTTCATACTTTCAGTTTGAGATTGTTAGCTTAAGTTATAATATTAAAAAATTATTAATTTTTCATAATAATCAACTCGGAAGTCAACATCAAGAGCAACTATAATTTTCTTCGCAGAGTTATAAATAGTAATCAGCTAATAGCAGTGAATAAATTTTAAACCTGTTCAAAGTCGTGTTGAGCCTGCCATCCCAAATTGGCTAATTTCTCAGTAGAAACAGAGTATCGCTGGTCGTTTATAAGGCGATCCTTCACATATTCGATGTATGTTTCCGCCGCTTCGCCTTCGACTCCTGCAAGGAAAGTTCAATAACTAATACCAGCGGAGTGTTGGTGTCATGGTGATAGAGACCGTGTATTTTGTTAATTACAATCAGTGCAAGTTCCTTAATTGTGTATTCCTCGAAGGAACCCACGTTATACACCTCATGTATTTTCCCTAGTAATATTAAATGTATACATGAATAGTATATATAGGACTTTTTTATAGCTAACTAAGAATGAAAAAAACTAGAATTATAGAATCCCTTTATTACAAAACAAAGTTTTGAAAATTTTTTAACAACCTCGATGGATAATAAGGTCAAAAGCGTCAGCAACCTTAATAGACGAGGCGATCAGAGATAAAAAAAAAAGCTAAAGAAAAAAGTTTGGGTACATCTGAAATATAAACATAAGTACGGCGGGCATTCCCCTTTCCGTGTATGCAACATTTCATGCCGTGAAGTAAACGCAATATAAATTTAGGTATAACCTCAAAGAAATTATATTTGTTATACTTATAAGTACATAAGTACGGCAAATATTTTAAACTAACATAAAAAAAACCTTTTCAGGGAACTGGCGGGGGCCATAGACATTATTTCCTCTTGTTATTATGGCCTTTTATTTTATTATTTCGCTAAAAATATATATTTATGGGATGTTGCAAAGTACCGGAAATTGGAAACTTTTAATGTAGGCCTTTACTACCAACTCAGCAGCTGCTTTAGAAAAAGCGTATGGATTGGTGGGATCCAAGGTCCTTCGACATCTTTATTCGATAATTAACCGAAGGAGTACGGGGATATAAAAACCTTGTTTCTTTAGCCGAATCGTCGGGGATATCGCCATAAACTTCGTCGGTAGAAACGTGAATAAAGCGCTTGACTTGAACCTTACGAGCTCTTATATAATTTTCGTTGTAAAATTATTACAAACTACAATGAAGCAAGAGAATACGCTTCCAGGAGGACGTGAGTGCCTAGTACGTTAGTCTTAGTAAATTCAAGGGAGTTTTTAAAAGATAAATCCACGTGTGATTGCGCAGCAAAATTAAGCAAAGTGTCAATTTTGAAAATTTCCAAGATTGAAAGGACCAAATCATAGTTCTGTATATCTCCTAACAAAAAAAATAGCTGTAAAGGGCGCACACAAGTAAACAAATACTGACCTTTAATAAATTTAAAGTTAGGAAGTTTTAGAAGTCCTTTAATGTTATTTATGCTCGAGCTATACTCAAGCTTGTCGTATACTACAAAGAATTTTTCGGGATATTTGATAGTAAGATGTCGCGATACTTCACCACCGATAAAGCCGGTTCCGCCTTTGTTTGAGTTAAATTTTTTTTGGTTAAATATTTAAAGTAAACGCCTAAATGAAAATATATGCATCCCAATACTACAGTTGTAACCCTTTAGTTATTAAAAGAACAATATAGTAAATAGTAAACCTGTAATAAGGATTGCCTTAGCTTCATAAAAAGACATTTTACGTTGAGAAATATAAATATGTCAAAGTAAAATGGTTTAAAAAAAAATTTATTTTTTTTCAATTGTGCTGTTATTATTTGGTTATCTTTAGATTTCTACCGCAGAGTTTTCAATATACGTTAATATTAAACGTATTTAAAGTGAACTTCTGCCAATAAAGTTCTTTATATAACTTAGTAATAGTGATTTTTTAAATAATTACTTTACAACAAAAATAAAATAAGCTCAGTACTTTTTAAGTAAATTGCTTCTTCACACACAAAAAATGTTCTAGATTTTGTAACTTCTTCCAATTCAATTCCCAACTAGAACACTATTTATGCAAGTGAACGACTTTTAAGCCGAATAAAATTAAAAACAAGTCTTCGACTTTACACTCGATTTTTTGCACGCAGTTATATATTATAAAAGCTGTCCATTAAGGTGAAACCATATAAACTAATGGAGGCGGAGTTCAATCGATATGGTCTTTTTTCCTCCACCATAGAAACTAAAACTCTCTCTACAGGATATTTCGCTGCAGTTAAAACAACTTCACAGCCATTGTTTTTGCAACCCCCTGCGTTACATAGGACGGTTTAGTTTTTTAATGTAGCTAAAAAGTATAAGTTCAGTTTTTAAATAAATAATTTACTAATAAACAGTTGGGCGTAAGGCAAAAATTTTGTGGAGTATAAGGGATACTTAACTAAGTTTAAATGCGTATATACGTACACTAACTACAGTAAGTTTGACGAAATTCAAAAATGAGGAAAACCAGTATGATCTAGATCATGAAGGGAACATAAATTTGGTTTTCTTTAGTTCTTACAGAACTAGAGGTGATTTTGTTAGCCAAGTATGTCCATTGACTCCTTATAGGTTACTGGTTACTATGTTTACCACTCGTCGCCTAGGTTCCGTTTGCAAGAGGAGGTCTATGGAAATTGACTCTAAACGATAGGCTCGGTCTCTGAAACAATCTCTGATAAGTTTGAGTACCAAGTACTAACGGATTAGGCAGCAGCCAACAAAATATAGAAAAGTGGTAAATTTAGTTATTATTGAACGTAAAAAAAAAAAAATCTATTTTAAGCCCCAGAGTTTTGACCTTGCATGTCATGGTTATAAATAGGGAGAGCACTTCCCCGTAGGAGGGAATTTATTTTTTTCTGCTCTGTTTCCTGCATGGAACGGTATAGAGGGGCAGCCTAATTACCGTGTTAAATATATAATTTGTCTAATAAATTATTTATACATTTATTACTATCTTGGGTAAAAATATATCTAAACTTTTATAGCCCCTATCCGCGTTAGTACCATTCTAGGAATAACAATTTTAGAAATAATTAAACTAGAAGAGTGCGCTTCATTTAAAGAAGTAGGCAAGATACGTGTTCTCTTGAGGGAGCCTAAGAGAGGCCCCAGCTTGGTTTTAAAAGGAAATTTACGGTAAAAAATAGTAAATTTAAAACAGTTTAACGTTTTCAAAATATACATAAGTATTACCTTTAAAATCATTATCTTTTACAGTGGATACACCAAGTACTCGCCACCGAACATTTCTTAGGTCTGTTTGAGGAAAGGACTGACCTTATAGTAAAGTTTATTATTCTATAATAGTACTAAAATTTAACTATGATAATATAATGTGTAATAAATTGCTGCTACTTCCTTATTGAAATGCGCACCTTTTAGCTGTTATGATTAACCACATTTGTTCTTGTTGACGGCGAAATAACTCGTTAAAGGAAGCGAGGTCCCCTCCCTCTCTTGTTAAAAGCAAATTAGATAGAGCATTAGTTAATAGCAAACCAGATCTGTGGCGAGCCAGTGCTATAAATAAAATAGTAAGTTAACTTCCGCCCCCTACCCTAACTTGGGATAACTTAGACCTATGTGGTGGGCGCCCTCGACGCACTGCGACGCCACTGCTACTTGGATGAAGCACTGCTCTTGGAAAGAAGCACTTTAAGCTGGAAAGGCAGGGACGGGACAAAAATAAGTTTTGCGTATGGTCATCGTATTTCAGTGAGCAATATATAAAATGAACTTGCTCTAAACTAACATTAGTATTATTATTATGGTTTACTATTGGTATTATGGTTTTCAAGGATTACTTTGTTAATTGCCCTCAATGTTACTCTGTTACGTTAAGTACGGTAAATCCGGCAGTTACCCGTTCATTTCTAATTATTTTATTCATTAAAATGTTGAAGAGTAGGTAATAACTGTTAGTAAAAGAAAAATTGAGCTTCATGAGAGTATAACAACTAAGTAACAATAAGTAACAATATAGGAATGACGGAGAAAAAAGTAATAACACTAAGAAATATAATTTTATAAATAATGTTTAGGAAAGCGAGTACAAAAAAATGCTGAAGTTGACTGCGTAGGAGGGCTAATTTAAACGATATAAAATTAAGTCCGTTCTTGCCAACTTTTTCAGACCACTATGCTCTGTACACAGCAATTAGTTTTATCTTTTAAATGTGCTTACTCTCACCATATACTTCATTAGAAATAACCTAATTTTTTTTAGCTTACAATATTTACTATTATTTGAGTGTATAGATATATTTCTATCTGGGAGCTTTAATAACAACATTTTTGCTAATTTTTTATGCAAATAAAAGCTCCGCAGGTCTTAAAAACGCTAAATAGAAGCTTGCCCCCAATCAATAGTTGTCGTTGAAGAACTTTGTAGAGTAGCCTGATTTAAGAATAATTGCATTTTATATAAAAAAGGGTTAATTAGTACTCTTTCTTCACCTAATACACAAAACTTGAATTACGAAGATGACATGAAAGAAGACAACTAACTCTAGGGTTACCTTTACTCAATTACAAAAAGAGTAATAGTTTTTAATAAAAACTGCGAGCGGTAACAAAATAATATAACTACAATAATTGTAGAATTGCTCTTATTTTTATGCTTACAACCAGATGATAATAAGAATAACACAACAACCTATAAGCAAAAATTCTATAGTTATAAAAGTTACTCTACCGCGACAATATCGATCCCCCCTTCCCCCAAAGTTAATGAAGAGAGGAACCCAGACTTAAAGACTAGACTACGTTGCTTGTGTTGCTGCGAGTACCCATTAAATACCTTTTTTCCCACTAGAATTCGCCATGATTACATAAGAATAATATTTTTGCCAGGGGTAAAGGTGAATTTCAAAGTCGTTTGTTGAAAATTATTAACTAACTAAAAAGGCTTGCAACTTCCGAAAACGGGGACCAAGGGAACAAGAAACTTTAGCAACAAGTTCTAGGGGTACCACATAATCACATGCTTACGGGAGAGAAAGCGTAGTAATACTTTACCTATCTTTTAAGAGAATAAAAGCTTCGACATTTATTTGGTTGGGACCAACTCGCGTGCTTAGGGTAACATGTTCCACCCTAAGGTACATACTATACGGAAGATGCTGACTGCCATTAGAGCTCCTACGTATACCCAGAACTGACAATAAAAAGATTCAAAATTGGCGTCCATCTTTCACTTGTAAAATTCCAACCGGTTTTGGCGATATTGGATAATGCTACCAGTATCCCACATTATGTCACATTGCAAGCTCGGGGTTAAAAGAACAGTGAGCACGGTGCACGTAACTATTAGGCCTACAAGCCCAAGGCATAGCACGATAGCATCGTATCCCCTAAGGTTCCAAGTTTTAATAGCTTTCGCTTTCAACAATATAGGTCAGATTTTGCATTGACGGAAGATCCCTCTGAATTATTTTTACTAAGTTCATTGAAACTGTAGAACTTTATGAAATTTATTAACTTTGCCTTTGCTAGTTGGCCCAGGAGAAAAGGGTTATCAACAAGGCTATAAACTAAACTTACAATAATATCTGGCAGAATCTTTGTTCAATAGGATTAGGATTTACATACCGGGTTAGGGAGTATTTAAAACTTAATCTCTCTATATGATTCTGAAACCTAGACGTACTGCATTTTAAGTCCTCTCCTTTATAGCTCTGACAATTTAGTTCATCACTCGCTTGAGGAGTTCACGCATCGTGAAAATATCGATGTGTTACCAGCGAAAGTCATGTATTAACCCGCGTCCAATATAACTAAGGCAATACTTAAACATATACGCTACTACCGCTTTTATAAAAGAAATGGGAGAGCAGCTATTTAGATCAAACGAGATATTTAACACAATTTAATATCTTTGCCAGCTTTGCAATATATAAAGTCTGTTAAAGTCGCCCTCTCTTGAGGAACTGCATATTGCTCTTAAATCATTCTATATTTATTGATTCAAGCTTCTGGTTCAAGTTTTATCTTCATTCTAAAAGCATTCGCCATTTCGGGTAAAATATTATTTCTAATTCGTAATAATTCTAGTAAACCTACTTCTAAATGCTTTTCACATTCGCGTTGAAGTTATTTCATTAAACAATGACTTTACCTCTCCCCTTGTATTACTGAGTTTTACAATCAATGGGTAGAACAAAGGGTTACTTAACCTAATTTTGATAACTTATAACAGTGCGATACATACGAAAACAGTGAGAAAGTGCTTTACCCTTGTAACTCTTAATATTAGTCTTTAATTCAGGGCTTGCCTATCCGAAGATGGGCTTGCACATAAAAACTGAAGACTTAATAAGAAGACTAGATATATATCACACACGCTATCTGGCTCATATAATGAAATGAGAGCAGACCTTTGTAAGAAATCTCCGACCCAGAGGCTGATTATATAACCATACAAATGTATTAATCAATTTTAGAAGCTTTCTGAGGGCTTTTAACTCTAAAGATAGCAATTTTAATACCGTAATGATAAATAATTATAAGAAAACTACAGTACTACTCGGGTTGCTGTCAAGCAGTCTACTAAGGTAGATAAAAAATGATTTACTACATATACAATTGAAAAATGTGAATCAGAATATAGAGATTTCCAACTGAAGTAAACACCACTATTTTACCCTGAAAGGGAGCATTTTTAATAATCTCGTATAGCTGTATAAACAGGGAAAAATTATTTACTTATGTAGCTGAACCACTCTTTTTGGTTACGGCAACCTGTCTAATGCCTGGCATCGCCATGAAGTACGCATTCGTAATCCTCTAAAAATTATAGCATTCAGCAGGGATGTAGATTGGCCTCAATATGGGTATACCCCGGCTAGCTTCGAAAATTTTTAGGTTTTGTGCATTGTTAAGTACACCTTAATAGATTTGGAGTCGTTTGGTGTCCTCAAATTACTATGTCTGTAGAAAGATCGGTCTATACGGGATACGCAGCCACCTGCACTTCTATCCTTATCCTCGGACCTTTAATGAACAGCGGCTAGATGTTAGGTTTCGGAGTGCCATCGGTAGATGGAATACAGGCTAACTACAGGAATTATAGTATAACGTCATCATTTGACGACTACAGATATTATTGCTCTGAAAGGTTAATCACATGCGGCGTATAAACTATGAGCAATGACTATAGCACCTGCATTTAAGCTCTATGGTGTAACTCCTAATAAAGATAGAAATTTGTTTGAGAGCTTGAGTCCACCTGTAGTTCCCATATTATCTTAGTTGAGTTTCTGATACAACATCATACTATTGGTAATGAGACTCCATGCTGCTTTCACAGAGCGTTATGTTAATCGCGGGAACGACATTACTGTTGAACGCTTATTGCGTATGAACGTCTTTTTATATTAACTTTCACCTCACTATAAAGCATACAATTATTGCACGAAAGTCATACAGAGTTTCTGCTCTCAGTCGCCCTGCCACTACCAGTAAATCCAGCCTAGATTGGATACCATGACTTATCTTAGAAAATGGCCGTAGTTTACCTCAATGTGCTTTCAGTACAAAAGAAATAATGCTTCCATATAGGTCCCAGCGCATTATGTTCATGTCGGAGCACATACAAGTACATCGAGTCGGTCATTTTAGCATGGCTTTACCAAACCAGTTTTCTGCGGAGCCTATTTCTAACCTAAAATATCACCAGTAGCCCAGCCTTTAAAATACTTATTAATTTTAATATATTCCTTTCGATATAGCTACAATTTACTGTCTGTTTCCAACTAAGGTCATAAGAATTAATAGACTAAAATCTACCAAATTATTAAAATAATATGTAATTAGGAATACTCCGAACATACTTAATTTTGCCGGAAAATTTTTATAATTTTCACGAATAAAAGCACAAATCTAAAATAAAGTTAGCCCCTATATTATGATTTCTTCGCTCCATTCTTCTACGTTATTAGCACCTAGTCGTTAGAAGGCTATACTTATACAGAACATTTTTTTTATTTTCTTGTAATCTTTTTTAACTACATATATATGTATTATTTGCATAAAAATATTATTTCATTTTTTGTACATGGATGTTATATCTTTGGAAGAATATTACAGTAATAATCTAGAAAACTTGTATTGCAGCTTTTCTCTAAATGTCCTATTACAAGCGGAAAACAGGCAAAAAGTTGAAAACAACTCGAATGCACTACTTTTTTAATACACCTTTTGACCATCAAAAATACATGCGAAAACAAACTTAGAAATTTATCAAGTCTCAAGCGATTTTCTGTAAAGGTTGTGGGAGTAGACCTCTAAGATCTAATTGTCCATACATTCAGCATACATGCAAATTATGTAAAAAAGTTGGTCACATTGAAGAGATATGCCTTTAAAAGAATTCATTGCTCGATTTAAGTTAGGACTCAATGATGAAAAGTGGGAAACCGGATATAAAGATGGTTGTTGCCACTGGGATCTATTCTCACTTTACTAAAGATAGAGAATATCGACTGATGTCCGATACAATGAACAAGTTATAAATACAATAAATGATAGCGCTGAAGCTTCCAAGCTGGCTATTTAAAATTTTTTAGTTCTTGGAAAAGCTATATATAACCAAAAAAAAAATTTTAAGCATAACCTAATCTTCCTAAGTAAATTAAATGAAAAAGGGTTTGATATCTATTCTAAAGACTAGATTTTTTATTATTAAGATTGTTGCGCAAGGTAAAAAAGAGAATGGTTTATTTTTTATAAACGGTCATGACTACGATAATACAGCAATGACTACGACTTTCGATACCATGAGGTCTACGTCATCATTTCTAGAGAACACTACAAGTATGAACCCAAAAGAAATTTCCCTAATACATCATATTTTAAAAATCAAGACTGAAATTTGTCAAAAATGTAAAATGAAGGTAAGGAAAGTTATTAAAGTAAGTGAAATTAATAATCATCGCATTGCGGAGCAATTAATGAATATTGACCAACCTTATCTGGGGACACACCATCGTAGGAGGGACACGAATATGTTATAGTTACAACGGGGGCAAGTTCTAAAGGAGTCACTATTCTATATGCGAAATCTAAACATGAAATAAAAAATCTAATAATTCAATAGGTTAAAAGATACAATATATACATAAACTTAAAAATAAATGGAACTACCTTAACTGCTATAACAGAAAAAATAAGAACCGACTAAGAATATGAGTTTATTAATGAAAAAATTGTCCAAAAATTACAAAATGCAGGTGTAAAATTATCGACTGTACCTAAAGACACACCGCAATATATGCTGAAAAGAAGCATTCAGACATTGGGTAACATGACTAGTTGCCTACTGAAACAGTTCAAATTACCAAAGTCTTTTGGAGCGAGTTTTTACGAGACGCGGTCTACATTTCAAACAATCTTCCAAAAGTGATTGAAAGAAAGTCAACTAATGAAATTTTTGGGTTTAGATCCAGCAGTCACTATAAACCTCTAGGTTGCAAAGTCCTTTTTTATGATCCTGGATTCAAAAGAAAGTCTCAAAGTCGACCTCCTGATGGATTCTTCTTTCAAAACCTATGGATTCTACCAAAGATAAATATCTTATTCTTAATTTAACAACTGGAAAACCTAGAAAATTTAGAGGCATAGTATAGTATGCTATGCTATGAAGGCATCTTTCCCTATGACATTACAAAATACCCTCTTCAATCTCAAAGTATGACGAAGAATTTTTTCAAGGACAACAACTTCCTGGTGCTACTACTGCCAATACGTTGGCAATATCAAGAAAACAAAACAGCTATGGAAGAGACAACGCCTGAAGCACAAATTATTCATAAGAATATCTTAGAAGACTAATGAACAGACGATTCAAAATATAGTCTCTAACAGCAACGACCCTGACAAAGTTAACAAAAACAACCATGCCAGTAAAAATGGTAGCAACAATAATCTGACGCTAATAATAATAGCAATAATAATAGTATTAGTAACAGCAACAATAACTGATGTTCACATAAGAATTATAATAATAGTATTGATAGTATAAGTATTAATATAGTGAGAATAAAAATATAAACGATACACAATACTGCACTCATCCTAATGATTCACGAACAAGTAGTGATATAATCATATGCAAAGAAAAAGCTTTGAAGATTAGTGGCCAGAAAATTCCTCTACCAGGTAAATACTCTCGGAAAAAGAGAGCTAAAAATTCTATTAAACATAAGAATAAAAAATATAACCCTTACCAAATGGATAACTATGAAACTAAAACATTAAGTCTAACCTACAAACCAACAAGCCCTAAAAAAATTCAATCTGATTATATTAAATGCTGCATTCATGAAGATCAACTCACGCCTGAAGAAGAAATAGAGGATCCATCAAATAAAAGAACTTTTGAAATTGTTGACATCCAAACTAAAAATCTAAAAAACCGGCAATAACCTATTGACACAAAACTTTATTTAACTTACAATGAAGCCATGCAATCAAAAGCCAGAGATAATTACCGAGAAGCAGTTGTATTTTATATAAACAACATAAACAATGATAAGATCATCACAACTACGTGTAAGTTCCATTTTAAATCAAACAATCAACTTAAAGCGAGATTGACCTCGAGGGGATATCAACAAGTACCTGGTATCGACTATAAAGAGGTTTCTTCTCCTGTCCTTTCTAAGTCATTGCGTCGGTTACTTATTACTATGGCCAAAATTTACAAAAACCTATTCATACAGCTGATATAACTACAGCTTCTCTTGCATACCAAACTACAAAAACCGGCATATGTATACATACCTCAAAGCTTGCATATGATTTTAAACAAATATATAATCGACAAGGAAAAACTTCTTAAAAAATATTACAATAAGAAACGAAAATGCTCGCTTATTATAATGTTGCTTTGTATGGTTTAAAAGAGTCAACTAGGCTTTTTCATAAAGATTTAGCTTGCAGACTGAAGAAATATGGTTATCATCAGAATAAAAATGATGAATGCATTTTCTACTCCCGCAATTTTGAAACTATTATAGGTATCTATGTTGATGACCATGAAAAATTCCTCTCAAATTTAAAAAAAATATAATATTAAGGAATGCAGCAAAATTAGAAAAATTTTAGGGATTAACACAACAGAAATAAAGAAGATTATTATTTAATATATCAACGTATAACATTGAACAACTTATTTTAAAATTCCATATTGACACAAGATCAAGATGTAGACTACCCTCACACACCTGTACGAGAATAGACACCCATGATAGAAACAGCAACACTGAATACCATGGCCTCATCTGATCTTTACGCAATATTTCAGATAGCACTAAGCCTGACATCTCATACGCGACATCTATTTTGAGCCGATTCCTCCATTGCAGCAATGAAGAACATATGAGATTGGCACTTAGAATTCTTAATTATTTATATCAAACAAGAAATTTTCCCTTTATATATGAAGTGTAATAACTATATTGACAACAGTATCTTAACAGAGCGTAATTTTGATCCCTCTTGGGCCGTGTCATACGACTATAAAATAACCATGGGTTATATTATTTTAGTTAATGGGTCTCCAGTTCAATGGGCATCTAATATAGATAAAAAAAAAATAAATAAATCATCATGGGAGGTCGAGTACATAGCTTTAAGCAAAACTATATCCAATACATTGGCCTTAAAAAATATACTCTTAGAAAGCCTTCCTAACCATGGATTAAAAGTAAAATTTTATCCTGACAACGAAGCACTAAAAGATATAGTAAAGGTGATGCATCCAACGAGAGGTCAAGACACATTGATATAGCTTATCACTATAACAACAAGGACGAACTTCAAAAATTTAACACTTACACTGGATATATCCTCAAGATTGGGTATAGCAGTTATATTTATAAAACCACTCTCCTTTCAAAAGCATAATTTCTCGATAACTGGTTTGTTGGAAACTAACATATGATATGGGGCTATAATAAATTAAAAACTAACAAATTATTAAAATAATGTGTAATTAGGAATATTCCCGAATATTCTTAATTTTCCCGTAAAATTTATAAATTTTATGTTTGAAAGCGACACAAAGCTGAAATGAAGTAAACCCCTTTTTTTTGATTTCTTCGCTCCATTATATTAAGTATCACTATTTGGTAGCTTAGCTAATAACTAGGTATGCACAGTATCTTAGAGGTGTTATTAAGTTGGTAATTACATTTTATAGGAAGTACACGCGTTTTTAGTCGACTTAACTAAGGCACCCAATGCAAAGATTATTTATCATCAGCGTAACCCCACACAGGTTAAAAAGGTTTCTTGTTGGAATAAAACCATTTAATAAAATGATTTAAGTTATCTTTACCAAACCTATGTTTAAGCAATATAGCAAGACTTAAAAACCTTACTAATGACTTCAAAATAGAGCAATAGTATTGCTGCTTATACTTATTCACTCCTCCGAACACGACCCTTTACACGCAGCTATGCGCATAGAACTTAGCAGATTAAATCAATGAACAGTTAGTTGTAGTGGATCTGATAAATTAATCACTTAAAAGAATCAATTAAATCGGTAGGAAATGACATCTCAATACCCGTAAGCCGATGAAGGAGCTAAACCACTACCGTTAAAGTCAGTCAACCCTTTAATGGGCAAAACCTTGGGGATTAAAATAGATTTGTTCTTTTCTGCGAAACACTTCCTATTTTAAAGTTGAACCTAGACGAGAAGTGGTAAACATAGTAACCAGTAACCTATAAGGGGTTAATACAGCAAAACCACACACTTAACACAGTGGTCAACAAAGGATTTTCAAAGTAGCCAGAGCTTATTTTGCTGAATTATAAACGCATAAAAGCAGGAAGGCTACAATGTTGCTCGTGTGATCCGATGAATGATGGCGGACGCGTGCAAGCTTAGCGTTTATTTTTTATTTCTTCTCTATATACTAAAGTTATAAACTTCAAAATCAATTATTTTAGGGGTTTTCAGTGTATAGTTAACAGATTCTTAACAAATTGTTATTCATTATTCTATAGCGCTATTCTCTAGTAGAGTAAATTGCCAAATGAAGATTAAGATGTTAGTTAGAAGTATTAAATTCTTAATTTCATCCTATTTACTCATTAATAAGACTTCTCTAGCTACCGACCTGATTCAGTCAAGAGAAGCTAATATCAATGGTCATTTCCCCAACCTTACCCAATTAATATTATAGTTAAATCTAACACTGTGTAGAAACAAAATATATTCTATAAAAAATCTGTTCTCTCCCACACGTTTCAAACCTAGTATACAATCTCCCGATAAAAAAGTTCATAATATTAGAGCATATTTAACTAGTATTTAGGCAACTTGGTTCCAACACAGACAATTTGATATAATACTCACGTACACCTCACTATTAATCTACTAGATCGCTATCCTAACCATAAAAGTATAAAATATTTATAACTACCTTTTCATCAATCTGTTCAATTTATAAATTTTAATTTTAAATTGAAGGATTTTGTTATACTGCTAATATACTCCTAAATATTTCCCAAGCAACTTTATGAGTTATTATTCTCGATATAGAGGCCACCTACTACAATTTATAGTAATTTGCTATCTCATAAGTATTCTTAGTAAGTTTTAGGTAATAATAATAAATTATTGAAAAATATAGTTACTTTTTTACCCTCCCTCAGCTCCTCTAGGTTTAATGAAAGTCGGCTCAAACAGATGAGTGGTTATTCGACAAGGTCTAAAGGCCAATTCTAGTAGTATTTTGGAGGGTTTAGAAACTAGGAGATCGTATCTCAGTACTATTCTTGTTTCCAAGCTTTTAGAGAGGTACCTGCGTGTCCTAAAGTCTTCCAAGAGCATACTAAGTATAGGTTGTGTGTTCATGTATGTTCGCTATCTAACATTGCAGTTGTGTAGACTTTTAAGTAAGCAGCCAGCTACAAGGTTTATAAGATTTTCAAAGAACGGTTTTTTTTTACTAATTTCCTTTCAAGTAGCTTTATGCCAGCATATTAATATAGTCGTACTCCAGGAAAGTTATATGATAAGCTATTTTAGTGAACTTTCGAATCACTAAATAGAGCTCTATGGTGCTCTGAAAATTATTAAATAATTGAAGGACACATACTGAACTTTTTAAGCTCGGTATTTGATTACAGGACGGAAAAAATAAGGTAGTTTTCAGTCGAATGAATCAATTTAAACAATATTCAATAATAGGACGACTATTAATTCCAAGGATACTACCAACAGGTAATCCTTAGCATTAGATGTTATTACTTTGCTCTCTAAAGGATCTCTTTTAACCTTTCCTTTACGGCACTTAATAAATTTCGGTCCTCTTGTGAGTAAGTTAAGCCTCAACATATATTAAATTGACGAAGATAAAGTAAATAGTAAAATTCACCAGTTCTACAAGTAATATTCCTTAATGAACTGCCAGTTAGTGTCTATAATTGGGATCTCTTGTAAAGTTTAATCTAACTTTGGCATTGCTCCGTCACGTTGAATATCTACTCCAAAAGGGATTACTAATAAAACTTAACGGCCAACATAATATATGTCTTAACTAGCAGCCCTCTATGACTCAGTGCTTCCTCGGGTTTATTAACTAAAACAATTATGTAAGCTTATCAGATATTCTCTGGCAAGGTTACACACGCAACCAAGTTAAGACGGAAGAAAAGCGTCGCTTCGGTTGGAATGAGTTCCACAACCTCGAATGTCAATACTTTTATCGCTGAAATACGGGAACATGTTAACTCTGGTGTCTTTTCCTAACAGTTCTCATAAATTGCTTAAAAGAACCTCTATTTCTGATGGGGGCCCGTAGTTGAAAAGCCCAAAAAAGGAAATTACAAGTAATGCTAATATATTCGTAATTTAAAATTATCGGCAGAGCACCACATCTAATGTAACACAATGTTGGTATCCATAAGTGCTGAGCTAAGACGACAACTCGTCAGTTTAGTATAATAGATTTTGTAGAAGCTCTGAAGAGAAGGGCCGCCTAAAATGTCAAGTTACTTATTGTTGTCATTAATAGCATTTATTATGAAGTCGGTTTTTTGGGGGGTTTGGTCCCATATTATAACTCTCCTGGTGGTTAAGGGTTAAGGGCAATAATAGAATGATAAATCAAATAAAATAAGTAAACGTTGTAATAAAAAGAAAAAAAAAATAAAAAAGACAGGTCTATTATTATATATTATCGCAACCATAATATGCAGACAATCTAAGTTATTTTAATGTATTCGTTCGGTAGTTATATATCCCTTAAGATTGACCTCGTTAATGCTCAACTTAAAATAATATCTATTGGGGATGTAGGTAGCTCCTGTACCTGTCAAGGTGTCGGAACTTGGCGTGCAAGTTTTTCAGCGAACAAATTATCGTAGGAAGCTTCAGATCAGGATATAGCTAGACATCTGTTTTTATGCATGGGGAGTTTGTAGACATACGAAGCAAATGATTTTGCTTTTAAGGTAGCTTTTAGTGACAAAACACAATGAGAGTGATCACAATTTGGCGACTATTTACAAACAAGATTTTGGTTTTATAAAGTGAATAGTTCACCTTTATAACTCTAATAGAACGAATATATATGTTTTCTAGGCTGCTGTGGGCTAAAACGGGTATGAATTTACCCAATTTATGTGCAGCAACTGTGTCTCCGAATGTACACCCTTGTTTTAATATCTATCATACTCTAAATTTTTGAAAAAATCTGTCTAAACTTAAATATACGTACGTAGTTTTTTTGAGCATCTTCTTATCTTTTTGGATGTAACCTGGGCACCTGTATTTTTTACTACGGATTTGCTATAAATATAATTTTTTTTCATTCCCCGATTAATAACTTCTTTTGTATATGCCTTCTTTGTTAATAGGCAATTTACGAAATGAAAGCTGGGTTCTTAAAAGAAAGTTTTAATGACTACCCGGAATGCTGAGAAATAGCGGTGACATATCTGGCTCAAACCGTTGGCAGGAATGAGAGCAAGGTTAAATACACAACCAGAGTCTCGTGGGTGGAGATCAAACCCACGAAACCTTAAGTATGCAATGTCAATTACTCTTTACCGCTGAGCTACGACTAGCCTGTAGCCATGTATAATGGCTTTACGTATTTGACCTGTTAGACTACAGTGAAATATGTTTTTTAATAAATAATAAATACATTAACTAAACGGTCTTAAAATGAAAATAAAGAAAAAACACGTGAGCAATAGGAACAAGCAAAACGAGAGATTAAATTTATTGATCACGAGAAAATATATACTAACATTGCGCCTAACACAGGACAGATTAATCATCACTGTGAAATTTATTTGGTTGCAATTATTGTTATTGTTCTATGATAGACAACATAGTACTTATTAGCATTGTATCATGAATTTATTTTGGTGCTCTTTACGGAGTTCATTAGAGGTATCACTGTCCACACTTTTAATCGGATGTAGAGTGAGACCGACATTTCTGATCGAAAAGTATGCTTTCAGTAACGATAAAACTGTCTGTAAAAAGCGTAACCTGTGTAGGGTTCTATCTTACCTTTAGTCGTGCAGATATCGCCATCCTTGCTTCGTTCTAAATTTTATTGATTTTTGACTTTATTTTTATTTGACAAGAACCTTGTAGGAATGCGACATTCCTTTAAGTTTTTATATACCTTAAACTTGTAAATACTTTAAAGTTTAAAAAGATGAACTGAAGTTAAGATACAAGTAACTTAGGTACTTTGTTTATGAATAAGCTCATTCTTTTTTAGACTACTTTTCTTTGGTAAGTTGGTTATAAGCTCGAATAAGTTTATATTTCTGTTTTAATTGCTGTGCCTTTTAGAGATGCAGATTAAAAAGAAATCTAAAAGTTAGCCTTACTCTAGGACGGAAAAGTAATAACTAACTCTATTCGGATTTAAACAGTCTGTCCCTTCTACTTTTTAATGAAACGAAAATTGAATTCAAATTTAGTCACGAGGTAAATACCATAATCGACAAAACTGCGAGCCGTGGAAACTTAATTTAAAAGGTGTGCTACCTTCAGATTTCGCCCGCACTACTTAACTGATATATAACCGCATATACACATAATTGTCAATAATTCAGTATAAAAAATTTATTTAATAACTCGCTTTCGTCAATACTTTGAAGCATAACTCCTACTTTTGGCTAATCTCTATGAATTATTATCCAGGAAGTAACTAATAACAAGGTAGTTGGCAGAATCGAGATACAATAAATTTCTGCGCATAAAAAGTTTAAAAAAAGCTTTTCTACCATTACTAAGCTGCAATTTAAAACCGTAATTTTTGTTACAATTGTAAGTGAAAACATTTTTGAAATTTAAATCGATAACTAAGTTTAAAGGAAGATTCCAAAAAAAAAGAACTTTTGATGGTTTCTCTTCGCTTATGAGGAGTGTCTCCTTTGTAATCAATAAAGGCCGTAATACTGCCAGCCAACAAAGGATTATAAATAATTTAGTGCTTACCTATAATTTTAATAAAATATCTAAGTAGTACTATAGACTAAGTTTGCTTTGTACTTTCTGAAAAGTTTTTTTAAGTTCTACTATAGTATATGATAATACCTAAATAATTTTCCACTGTAAACTTCGAATAAGGTGGTAATGCATCACAAACAAAAAGTTCTGCAACAACTAATATTATCCACTATCACTAAAAAAAATTTAGCTCTAGTTTATTGATCACACAGCTGCATTGAAGAGAGTAGGCTATATTGAAAGCACGTGAGTTAGGATTGCTTGACGCTATAAGTTAAATCTCCATAATCCATCATTTAAATAATGTAGTGTTTCCACTGCCACTCCTTTGTTTTTCGCCTTTCTGCATATAAAAAGAAATCGCTTGTCAAACAAAAGAGGGGCCTCATATAAGCTTATAAAGTACATTTCTAGGGTGGGCATGAGCATTATGCCAACGGCCAAAGCGTGCTCCTTTCCTTCGGCATAAATTGACTAAAACATGTTAACGACGATTGAATTAATTATATAAACTTTTGTAAAAATGGTTACATTAAAATTTCGTAATATAAAAATTTCCAGTTAGCTATAAATAAATAATAATACTAGGTAATTCAAGGAAAAATAATTAGTATGTCTAGTTTATGACAACATCCTAAAATACAAAGCAAACAGTATAACTCTCACCACAATATCTCCCACTTGAGCATCACTTAAGCAAGCTCCAGAAGACGTCAGTCCTGGACACATAATATTTGCGCCAGACAAAATAAAACGAATTGCACCTTTTGAAAAAAGGAGGAACTCTTCAATATTTGAATATTTTTTAAAAAAGATGAACCTCGATCTACCTGTTGTCTCTTGAGTAAGTTGGGATATTTGTGAATAAGTCGAAGTGTAGGTATAAAAGCGCCATCATGTTGGCAAAAGAAGAAGAGATTCTCATCAACACTAACGATGCTTATCTTATCGTCACTGAAAGATACAAAGGTAAACATGTAATAACTTTGCTTAAGCTGTGGCTATACCATTTTATCAGGGACAACGAACACTTTTTCGGAAAGATACAATCAATATGCTGTTCTATAACAGGATATAATTCCAAAACTTTGGAGCGTATACTTCGCTGAACGGAGCTCTTCAATAAAGTAGCCCCCTTTACATTTTCGCTTTTACTAAATCTTTGAAAAACTTTATGATTAATAAAATGGAAATAGGACTCAGTAAGGTAAAGCAGGTAAAAATAATTAACTTCTTAAACATGCAGCTTTCGAGACACTTAAAACAAGTTTTATTTAACAGATTTTAGAAATAGTGAGAGACTCGTGGGCTGAGTGATTCACAAATTTGTATCACGTCCTGTTGCAAGTTTGCATGAATTTAGGTTTTAAATAGCGTGGAAATGTACTTATTAATACACTAATTCCATTCACTGTTAAAGCGCGTTTTATCATCTTTGTGTCCCTTGAAGAATTAGTTTTAATAAAAATATGATTTATTTATTAAGGCGAATTAATAAAAATTTTTTGCTGGTAGTAGAGGTCTACTACGGTGTAAAGGACATGTTTTTTTTTCCAGTCGTTTGTTAGGTGGCAGGTGTAGTGCGGCCTAAGCCATCAAATAAATTATTACAGTGCTTTTAAGCTTTAACAAATTCTATATATATACTATATTACTTTACTATATTGCTTATAGTACGTCAGTTTCGATTTCATGATTTACCCAAAAAGAGCTTGAAAGGGAGATTTCTTTATTATTTTATAAATAACTTCAGAACGGAGCTAAAGAACCTCTGTGTAGGAAACCTACTTAACCTTTTATACCCATCTGTTAGGGTATTTAAACCTTTAAGCCTTTTAAAATTAATACAAGCAAATGTATACATATATGGAGACGTACAGACATGACCAAAACAAAAAAAGCACTAAAAAAAAATTAAAACGACTGCCGTTTATTTTTCGCGAACCTTTATTATATATTCACAACTAAGCAATGAAATAATCTAAATAATCATAAAATTACCTAAAATGGCAATTTGCGTTAGAAACATGAACTGGGATCTTTTTCTCAACGCCTTCCTGTGATTAAAAGTTAGTGAAGTTCCAGATTATTCCACCGCGTGGTGAACAAAAGAAGAGAGGCCGAGATAGAATGGAGGTAGCAATTACATTCTTTTAACAGCTGTCCAGTCCATTTCTCTAAAGTTATTTTCTTTTCTTTAATAACTTAATGGTTGCGAGTTTCATCTACACTATTATCGAACTACTGAACGAATTAGTCTATAAAATTTGGTAGGAAATAAGTAAAGGCTATTTTGAAGTAAGCGTTGCGGTACTAACAGCTCAATTTTAAAAACTCAGTCGTCAAGTGCGCAGTATGTACTGGAACGTGCAGTAAGAATTACGGCACAATAAGAAAATTAGCAGTTTGATTATCGCTAGTTTGCACCTTATAAAACATCAAGTTATTTAGTTAGTCTGGATTATTTCAAGTTAAAAGCTTTAAACACGTGGCATACTTGCATCTCCCCTCTTGTTTTCTCTCTTTTTTTTGTATCTGTTTTCTAGAAATTTTAATGGTATGTACACACATATTTTTTTTAACTATAATGGAACAGAACAATCTTTAACACAGATAGGAAGCAATCTGAAACAAGGATCATTTACTCGTACTTAATGAATTAAGGAGAAAATCGTTCAAAAGTATTGCAGCTAGGATCGCAGGCAATGATATGTATTCACATGAAGACTAAGAACTACAGAGCCCAATTAAGTTGGTAGCGCTTTATAATGAAGATTAGAAAAATTCATTTCGGCCGAGAGAACTTATGTACAGCGTGTTCACGAACTTGACAAGCTTTTATCTAGCGTGCGGCCCCAGTTTATTTTATTTGGTAGTATTAATAAGCTGCGGTAGTGCATTTCTAAATCGTCCAATTATATTTGCATTTTCAGCACTTAGCAGACATTTAAGGCTTACCACCTAAAGTAAAAGGGTCTGGTGTGGCTGAGGCCGTTTTATTGCGCGGTCTAAAAGAAGTCGTTGACGCTCAGGACGCCTTGCTCGGAGTTTCGTTTTTTCAAAGGCCCAGCAGCTCCTCCTCTTAACTGAGTGAACCACTCGTGCTTTGAACTTAAGAAGGCAACAGGCGCTATCTTCCTTGACGTTGAAAAAGCTTTTGATCAAGTTTGGATGCACAAACTGCGCTCGTTATCCGTTTCTCATGGCCTTCACAATGTACTAAAACATATCTAAATGGCAGCGTCCGGCGTGCGCATGGGAGATGCTGTGTCGCTGCGGTCTCTGACAGCAGAGATCCCTCAGGGATCCCTTCTCTCGCCCCTTTTATTTGCAATATATGAGGGACGTGCCCTTGCCATTAAATCCAAACGCCCGTATCGCCCTCTACGCTGATGATACGGCCGTTTACTTATAGTCGAAGTCTCCCGCTTTGCTATGCAAGCATCTACAGCGCTATCTTGACGCCAATGCTATCTGGTGCCGTAATTGGAAAGTTTCTATAATCAATGAAGAGCAAAGCGATTTTAAATACTAGGAAATGTGTCCCCTTGTTAGCGCTCTTAACCTTTGATGGCTTGAGATGATTCCGTGATTTCTCAAGCGAAACACTTTGGGGACAACATTGACAACAAACTTTCCTGGCAGCAACTAAGGCCGCTTTACCCTTTACTATGCGGTAAGAGCAAGTTTTCTTTGTGAAACTAACGGCATTTTTGTCTTACATTCAGCCAATATTGGCATACGGGTCTGCTGCCTGGCCTACGACTCCATACAATAGTGTCGGAGCGTCAAGTGACAAATTCTTGGGTTAGCGCTTTGTTTGTTAATTTCAAGAAAATAGTGACACCTTTAACGATTGAAAACTATTGTATAACATGTCTGCGATCACTCCTGATTGAGAGCTCGAGTATCCGAGGTTATTTGACTCCATCGAGCACCAGGGACTGTCGTTTATAAATAAATTAATAAATAAAAGGGTCTGGAAACCAGGTGAGAGTGGAAGCGCTTTTTTTTTAATGTGGCGGGCTCAGGTTGCCGGCGTCACTATATCTTTGACTTATGCTCAATAAGCTCAACTTTTTCAGCAAAGTTTTTTTCTTCAGTTATATATTTTTTTATTTTTCTATTAATCAATTTTTTGATATTTTTGGTATAATTATCTTTATTATTATTGCACTTATTTTAATTTAATACTTTTCTTTATATTATTAATTTTTTTTTTACTTTCTTTCTCCCAAGGATCTTACTTTTACTGGCAGCGATCGACAAGAACTGATTGTCACTTTGTTGACCGCAAGCAAAGAACTTAAGAAAGAGCTAGAACTTTTTAAAAACAAAAGTATGGCAGTTTGAAAAAGAAAAAAAAATTAAAAAAAAATATTTGGATGGAAAGAATCTGTGGAGTTTAATAACATAGTTACTACCGTTTCTATCCATATACCGCTCTCCACACTTAGGAAAGATTGGAAAAGTATCAAATAATTATACCACATAGTGTATTGTTGGTTGTCGTGGTAGGAAAGATTAATATATCTATGTTATTTCATATGAAGTAAATATCCACATATATAGCTTAAATTATTAGTAAGGAAACTAACTTAAAATTTAATTGCAGCTGTACTTATTAAAAAAAGCAATAATAAGTGTATTAACAAGAATAGTACCAATAATAAAGAACTTATTGGAACATATAATAGTATACTCTCAACGAAAACAATAATTTTAACAATAGTGATAATAACTTTATAACTTATATTAATGATATTAGTAATAATAACTTTGAAAATAATAATATGTTTAAATTTAGAATTCCACCTGGTACCAAGCGCAACTGGAAAGACTGGAGCAAATAATCCTATTAAATTAAAAATAAATACATAAAAATCTTTAAAGCAAAGAACTAGAGACATAGAATTAGGCCTTATTAGCAGAGTGAGCAAGACTACAGTTGTTTAACTTCTTTATTAGCTTCAGAAAACTCTGGGTATTACACTTATCACCTCCATTCCGAAAAAAAAAACCTTAAAGTTGTTTTTCGCGTTATATTCTTGAATTGAATATAGAGGTTACAACAGAACCGTAAAATCAAAGCTTCCGTCCCACTGAAATTATAGAGTGAGAAGATATGAATGAAACAGAATCTAGCCGTTCGTATTAGTGGAAATACCTAAGAACGAAAGTACTTTATTAAGAGCCGAAAACATTGAATATATCTCCGTTTCAGTAAAACCTAAAAAAAAGGTAGAACTGACTTTTTTCGCTTTCAGTTAATTAGTCATACCGATAAAAATTCTGCGCCTTATAGTATGTACGCATAAGCGCAGAATCCTGCTCTAAACCTCAAAAGGGCACACCCAAATGTTTTAGTGTCTTGGGAGCACACTGCAAGTTAGACGTTGTTTGTATTATAAAAATGCGCCGCTTAGAAGAAGCAACTATACTAATAACTCTATATTATAAACTCGGGAAAAGAAGGTGCCTTGTGGGAAAGCTACGCTCAAGCAATAAGTAGTAAACATACTTAACTTTCGACTAATTTCGATGATATTATTCTTATAAATTGTGCAACCTCTTTAACTTTAACGATAAGCTCGCAAATTTAAAAATCGATTAGTAATACATTTTTAAAACTAAATAATCGTAATGAAGCAACCCCGAACAAGCATCATTACAAAATACTATCCTAAAAGGCCGATGGCATACGGGATTACCTACGGGGGCTCCAGGAGTGGATCAATAGAAAGAATATTAACCTCACTTTTAACCTCAGGACCCCATTCGAAAACCGCCTATTTTTTATCAAATTACAATATATATCGATAAGATCGGGAAAACCTCGGAGGTGAAGGCTTAGCATACTTAATAAGAGAGATATAAAGCACACCTTATTAAATTTACCAAAATATGAAAATCAATAGGCTGCCGGTCTATGCAACGCTTTAAAAAAACTTGGTTCAGCAAATAATATTTTTTGGTGTAAGTCGGCAGGAAAATAATTATTAAAGAAATTAGATAAATTATTTTACTATACTAACCCGGTCACTGTTTGTGGAGACCTAAATAGCAAGTATTTTTCATGGAACAGCGGGATAGAGAATCCCAATGGCAAAATTTTATAACATATAGCGGAACTACTTGTGTTTTAGTTTTAGCCCCTTTTGAACTCACACATCGCTCAACTAGAGACCCCGTCGGCATGTGACATGGTTAAAGAATATTTCGGTTCCTCTGCATATTACTAACCTTTAAAAATTATCAGATCAAGACCCGGTGTTGCTGGTTGGAAACTAAAGTCGAGCCAATACAGAGGAGGAACAGAGAGGAGCCTAGAGGTAACCAATTTAAAAATCTTTTTAAGAACACAGTGGTCAATATTTTACCACTATTTGATTCTTTCCGGTCCGTTTGAAACTAATACTGACTCTCTTCTTTTAAAATCATGATATATTACTTAATGAACTCAACAACAACTCTTAAATTGTAAATAACTTCAATTATATTCTTCCCTTTCACCTTAAATAATATTAGTAAACGTAGACGATCAAATGAAAATATATGGAAAGAGGTCTAATTTTGAAAAGTTCGAGAAGTTAGCTTTTAACAAAATAAGTAATGCGGTTATAAATGTAAACTTAATGCTTTTTATAATAACCTTTGTATATGAACCTACAATATTCAAACCCCTCGGATAATTCTATAGGGAAAATGACAATCTTCTAAAACTGAATAATAGAGGAGAGATTGCTTATCCCAATAGGGGAAAAGCTAATATATTTTTAGAAGGTTTATTTACTCTGCAAACTTTCTACTATTTTAAGTACTACAAATGAATACTTTGTGTTTAACCAAATACTATCTTACTTCCTCAAATATGTTTACGAACGAAAGGAAGTTCAAACTGGAATCAGTAAAATTAATGTTAAATAAGGTAGGGGCCCTGGCGGTATATTAAATCGAATGCTTAGAAATCTTCCTCTAGTGGCTATTGTGTACCTTTTAAAACTTATAAATTCTATTCTTAATCCACAAAGTAGATCAATCAGAAGTTATTCTTAACCAAAAAGTAACTATAAGCAGTTATGCTAAAGACTACTGACCATTTAGTTTATTTTTGATATGTTGGCTAAATTGCTGAAAGCATAACGCTCTCCAGATTACAAAAATTTGCAACTTTACAAAATTTTCCCACCCCCCTTCATACACATATATAACTAATCTGGTTTTCAAGGAGGGCACTCTACTACAACACAGCAACTATTAAGCATTGTAAAGAACAATACCAAAGCCTTTCTTTATTACATAATATTAACAGTTATGGCATACTTATATATTGAAAAAGCTTTTAATAGAATCTAGCATGTAAAACTTAATAATATATATTAACTAAGTATGAGCTTTCAGAATACCGTAAACGCGTTTTGTACCCTTTTCTTTTATTGATCATTTGTTGTACAAAAAGGTGAAGACTTGACCGCCCCAAGATCGTCCAAGCTAAAGTTATTTAGGGTTCTCCACTTCTCCCTCTACATAAGATATCTCCTCTCCTACCAACAAGGTTTTCTTAGCTCTATACATCGACGAAAATCAGCTCCGTCAGCTATTAAAGAATATGTGCGGGCTATATACGCTTAAAAAATGGTTTGCAACGTGGAGTCACGAGAAACCCCACCAACTGTCATGCATGGTCCTCTCGAGAAAAAGAAAAAAGGGAAGATTTATAGCTCTAACTTTATCGTAAACATCTATTTTTTGGTGCGATCAAGTAAAATACCTTGGCATCATTGACTCTAGACGTAACTGAAGTCTCACTGATTGTTTTATTAAAAAAATTGAGAATGAAACTCTGCTTTATATCTTATATGTAAAAGAAGCCATTTGAATCTTGAAATTAAACTCCTTATATAAATCGATTATCAGACCTATTATTAGTTTACGCCTCTGTCACAAGTTTTCTGCTCGACTTTACATGTAAATATACTTCAGATCCTTAAAAACGTTCTCTTTAGAATGCGCTCCTTGGGTCGTGCAAAATTTCAACTTTATGAATGTGAATTTGAACCTCTTTTGCTTTACTTTAAACGGACTATAAGAAACATCTTAACAATTTAATAACTAAAGTCCTGAACTATATTTTTGTACATTTTTCATATAACTCTTAATTTTCAAAGACCGCTGTTTTTATATTATAAGAGATTGCCGAGAATCCTTTATGAGGGGATTTAGATTAAGAAGTATTAATGACTGGTATGTCCAAACGAAAAATTAATAAATTTATAAGATCTGAATCTATCGCCCTATATAAGAAAGCGTTTTTCAAAAGCTTCTTTAAATGATTTTATCTCCTATTGTTTGCAGTTTATAAGTTCTAATTCTGTTTTAAATTTTTATTTACAAGTCCTATTCTGGCTTGTGCACAGCTTTAACTTAGTTTTGCTTTAGCTCCAACCCTTGTTCTAAGATCTTAGTTGTCTCTTTCCTCCATATCTTCTCTAAGCTTTTATTCGTTTAATTTTTTGTTTTTTTTTTTATTTTATCTATCCTTAGCTCAAAGAGTTCAATTGTGGGTGTATACAGCTTCAGATAAACCTTACGATCTTAGAGTCTTAGCACACAACACGTAGCTCTTGCGCATAAACTTCCGTTTCATTGAGTGATTGGTGAAAACAGAAAGAAAAGTTTTATTAAACATCAAGAGCTTTCACCGGAGTAGTAAAATTTTCCTCAAAAAAAAACATTAATATTTAATATGCAAGTAATTTTATAAATTTTATTTCACTCGTTTAAATTATTTCCATTGAATTCATCCTTAATCGCATTTTAAGACAGTCAGTAGGTGCTAAAGACTAAATAATTTGTTGCATGTAAATCTCTGCCTTACGCTGCTAACAAATAGTAAATATATACTGTGATCATTACCTATTAAGAAGGTGGCTATATGATCTTTGCTTTTATTGGTGATGTCGGTAGTTGTTAAGACGTTACTTAGTAAAGGGGCGCATCATTGGTAGTTATTCACGGTTTTTTTTACTAACATTTTACGGCCGGTCTTCATAAGAAACCTTAAGCTGCTTAAACGGAAGTTCCTCCTTCTGCAGGGGTTAGGGACGAGTGCCCACCAGCGTGCTCTTTTTATACAGCTATAATGACAGCCCCAAAGGATTGGAAAAGCGGGGGATATCCTGCTCGTGTGGTGCTAAATACTACCTCCGGAGAAAGACTTTCTTAGGCAAGATACCCGAGGCCGCCTGGAGACACCGGCCAGTACAACCGCCAACCAGGTCTCCCCGATTATGATCTTTTCACCTAGAAGGGAGGAGCCCTTTAAGCTTTAGTCAACAATTTTAATATAGTAATATTTAAGAAAAAATCCAGAATTAAGATTTCGTAAGACAAACATTGACGCTAGAAATTTTATTACTTACTTTTAACTGGAAATAATTCTAATTATAAAATGTATTGAGTTTCCAAAATAATAAGGGAGTGATAGATAATTTATGATGATAAACTTGAATTTCATTAATTCTTTTTAAAGTTTAACTTGATAGATTTCCTGTCCCTTTCGGTGGGCGTTCGATTCAGAGGTGGTAAAGCATTTATATAATTAAACACTCATTACATTAAAATTTAAAGGTCAATCCGGCTGAAGATAAAAATCACTAGCATCACTTCGGACAGCAAAACTAACTAGACCATTGTACCGTCCTTGTTAAAAAAACCTAGTGATAACTCAGATTTTAAATTAATTTTAGACCTTGTTAACCTCAACTTCACTAGTTTTGTACCATGTAACTACTTAGTATTTAAGTTATTGAAAGGCCTAGGTTGTGAAGAAATTTAGTTGTTAAATTAAAGAAATACTTTTTTTAAAAATTTTCCGTTGAGCGATTAAGTTACTTAACTGAAAACCAATGTGCAGAAACGCTAAATTAAGTTCCCACACTATATCGTGGATCAGAGTTTTAATTTCGCTCATATAATTTATAAAAATTTTATCTCATTCCGGTTGAGCTGAAGACTTAAAATGGCAGTAGCGGCGGTGAAAATCAAATTTAAGACCTTGAATTTATACTTATATACGTAGTTCATCAGTTAATGGTGTGAATTGTCATCATAGCACTGTAGTTAAAGCATTGAGCACATAATACGGCGAGTTCAATGTAGCACTGACTTTTAGGGTTTGGGTGGTTGCGTGTACTAATAGGTTATATACGTAAAACATCATACCGGGATCGAGGTTGTCGTCGTGGCTTAGCGGTAAAGAGCATTGAATTGGAAACCCAAGGGCATTGGTCCGATGTCTACCTACCTGACTCTTTTTCGGCCTCATAATTTTAAAGATTAGAAACTGACTTTTTTTCAGGTTTGCAGCGCTATTATACATATAATTTATGAACTCTTGGGAAAATTAAAAGTAATCAGGAATATCTTCAATTACACATTATTACTAAATTTTGGTAGCCTTTAGTCTTTTATAGGTCCATACTGTATATTGGTTCTCAACAAAGCAGCTAGCGAGAAATTATGGTAGTAAGTTTCTGAAATAACTGTGAGGTTTAATATTGAGGGTATATATTCAATGTAGGTATTTTCTTTTTATAGTTCATCCTTGGTGGTGTGATAAGCTATGTCGTACGTCTTACTCTCATGTTCGATTTATCAATTTTACTATATCTTTTACTGCTTCGTTGTTAATTAATAATTTTCTTTTTAAACCATAGCTTAATAAATTTTTTAAGTATATTTTTTAGGGCCAATGTATCTGATATAGCCTTGCTTAAAGCGATGTACTCGGCCTCACTTGAAAAGTCATTTATTATATTTCATTTATTTTAAGAAACCATTGGATGGAGATCTGTAAAACAAAATGGTATAACCCATATTGGTTTTATAACTGAAGGGATTAGCAAAAAAGGAATCACAATGGCACTCAATAGGGGAATGTTGTTAAAATAGTTATTACACCATATAAATTAAAAGCTTTCTTGCATGATATAAGTAATTAAGAATCCTAATAGCCCCATTCATGTTCTTCATGGCGTTATGAAGGAATCGACTCCAAATAGATGTCGCCTTTTTAATGATATCCCACTATTGTGCAGACATCAACTTGCTCCATAAATATTGGAGTAGAAAATGCATTACCTGTTTTAATTTTATAATAACCATATCTTCTTAGTCCGCAAGTTAAGTCTTTGTAAAAAAGTCTAAATGGTTCCTTTAAACCATACAGAGAAACTTTATTATTTAACAAGCATTTCTTTTTTTTATTAGTGTTCATTAAGAGTTTTTTTGCTGACTATTTATTTTATTTAATACCATATGCGGAACCTGATGTAAGTGTACATAGACTGGTTTTTGTAATTTAGTATAAATAAAGGCTGTAGTTATAACACCGTATGAATAGGTTTTGTAAAATTTTAGCCATGATTATAATTCGAAACGATGATTTGGGAAGGGCAAAAAAAAAAAACCTCTTTTCAGCCAATACTAAGTACTTGTTGATATCGCCTCGTAGTCAGTCTCGCTTTAAACCGAATGTTTGACTTAACATGAAATCTCCATGTAGTCGTAATTATATAAATATAGACTACTCTGTCTGTATTAGCAATAACAGATCCATTATAAGCAAGGAAGGATTCAAGTTCTTTATTACCTGCTTTTCGGTAATAATACCTGTTTTCCAATTCCATGGCTTTAATGGCTTCATTGTTAGTTAAATAAAACTTTGCGTTAAAAGGTTGTCACTAGTTTTTTGGTTTAATAGTTATTTCTGGTGGCAATATTTTCGTAAGCTCTTTTATATGATGTACACTCTACTCCTTTAAAATTCGAGCTTATTTTCATGCTCGCAAATTTAATGAGAATTTTTTTTTTCCAGGGCTTGTTTATTTATAAATTATTGTGTTTTAGTTTGCTCCTATGTTTCAGAAAATCTTTGGGTTTATTATTGTAAGAGTATATGCCTGGTTGAGAAACCTTCTGGCCGACATATTCAAGATCTTTTTTATAACTTTTGATTATATACTTAGTTGTTTGTGTTTCATTGGGGTAAGTAGAGTATTATCTAAAGTTTATATTTTTATTCTCACTATTATATCTTTATTTATGACTAATAATATTTTTATTATTATTAATATCAGTTTTACTATTACTATTATATAAACTACTATTATTATTATTACTGTCAGTGTTATTACTATCCTAATCTTATAATCGCTGTCATTTTTATGCTAGAATAGGAAATATAAATTATCTGATCTTTAACAACTTCTAAAATATTTTTATCTCTAGTTGCTTGTACTTGAGATGTTTTACCTTCCCTAATTGAAATGTTTGCTTAATATTGCACCGTAGTATCAATGGTATACCCAGAAAATTGGGGCCCTTAAGAAAAAATCTTCTTCATACTATAAGAGAGCTTGAAGGAGGTACTTCGCAATATTAAAGGGAAAGAAGTCTTGAAAATATACTTTATCTCTATATTTAAGATTTTCCTCTTGCTAAATTATGGATACTCATCTTAAGTGAAATCCACTTGAAATTTCATTTTAAATTGAAAATCTTAACACAGGATTTTACAACCCACAGGTTTATAGTTATGAAGTTCTCTGATTCTAAATCGAAAAATTATATTAGGCTATCTTCACTCTTTTTTAAGACGTTGTTAAATATATAGACCGCGTAAAGTAAAGCTTTGCTCCAGAAAAATTTTGGTAATTTGAACTGTTTTATTATGAACGAGTCTTGTTACACGACGTCTGGATCACTCAGCATGCATTGCGGAAAATCTTTAACTACTGTCCACAGTTTAACTTTTGCTTTAGTGGTTTTCTTGAACGAGTTTGTCATAGATGAAGTCAGTGTTTTTGTCGGTTCTCACTCCCTTAATTACAATAGCTGTGCTAGCTTCATTTATGTCTTTATATTTCACGAATAGACTTGGCATAGGTAATGGTGACTCGTATAGATCTAGCTTTCGTTGGACTATAACACACTTGTGTTCTTCTTATGACGGAACTGTCCCTTTATAAGTATCAATGCCCATTAGTTGTTTCGAAGTACGTTAATCATTTTTCTCTCTTAATCTGGTAACTTTCTTATTCTTCAGCTTACAGTTTATAAAATTTTAGTCTTGATCTGTAGAATGTAGTATGCCAGGAATTTTTTTTTAAAGAAAGAGTAGCTAGAAAGCCCAAATTAAAGTGTTCTCTAGGAAAGATGGACATACACTTCGTGGTATTGAATGTCGTGGTTACTGCGGTATAATTGTAGCCATGACCATTTACAAGAAATAAGCCATCCTCTTTTCTGCCTTGAGCAATAATCTTGTCTTTATTAAAAAAAAACTCTATTTTTTATAAAACAGATATGGATCCTTTTTCATTTTACTTATCTACAGGGATCAGGTCATTAAATATTGGCTTGGTAGGCCACAAAGCGTGTATTGATAACGTTTTTATCGTATCGGATATCAGTATACAACTCTTTATCTTAGATAAAACGACGACCACCATTATTTTTATCCCCGTGTTCTTATACAATTAAAGTTGTGCCGTGATTTTTTTTAAGGCATGCCTCTTCAATGTACCAATTTTTTACTAGATAGGAATGTTTTCTATATGTGTGGTCACTAAGAGCTTAAATGCCGACCCTGACAGCCTTTGTAGAGTGAAGGTCGATCTTTAAAGAATTGGAAAGTCTATTTTTCCATGTAAGAGTGTTGATTATAAATGCGTTTAAGTATAAAACACTCGAGTAATTATCGGCTGTATGCCTTTTTTCCGCATTTAATAAGGCAATTAAGTGCATAATGGTATTCCAAGTTTTCTGATTACTGTAATATTGTTCTTAAGATATGACATCCTACTTAAATTCTTCTTCAACCCCGTGGGTGGGCTATAATTTTATGCAAATTCGAAATTTTACTGATATAAGGTAATAGTCTTAATTAGTCACTGTTCACCTATTTAACTTATAATATGGTTCAAAACTGTTGGCAAAGGGTTGTATGAACTCGACATCCCTCTTTCTTCCGTTACATGTTTCATGTATTTTGCTCATAAATGTTGTATTTTAAACGTTTTTGAACTGCTTGTTCTGAAGCAGTCACTCATAACTCTTTAGTTCATGACTCGTTACGAAGGTGCAGACTTTCTTATGATTTGCAATTCAACAGCCATTTTTTAAAGTTTTTTAAAAGAAAAGCTTTTTGGTTTCTCCAATATTTTTCTTAGGGGAAAAAATGTTGTGGCTCATTAAACAATTAACGTTAACTTTATGTCTATTATCCCCTGTCTTAATTTTTTGGCGTCCCGTGGAATTTGTCCGCTCCGGGTTGCAGGTTAAAAAGAATTGAGTTGGTATTGCTTAATTAATAAATATCAATATTTTCTATAGTAGTATAAGCGAGCAGTAAAAAGTTAGGTTGGTGGTAGAAATAAATATAAAAAAGATAGAGAAAATTAACTAAGAAGAATTATCTATATATGAAAAAGAGAATAATTTAAAATATATAGATGAAAAAATATATATATAGTCAAAAATTTATAGAAAAGGTAAACAAAGATCCGTATGAACGTAGCTGAAGATCCTCAGATTCGCAGAGTGGCCCTAATAACCTAATAGAGTGAAACCGAAATAAAGAAAAAGGGTTGGACTTTATTTAAGGTTTGTATCGCTTTTATACATGAAGTTTATAAAATTTTCTAGAAAATAAAGTGTTTAGAAGTATTCTCAATTACATATATTTGATTTTGGTAGCTTTCAGGTTATTAAATTCTAGTACGTTAAAAGCACGGGCGCTGGCTAAACGTAAAGCGCCCAAGGTTGACTAAAGACCCGGGTCTGAGGGTAATAACATGGAAGTATAACGGATTAAATACGGAAAGGTGCCATACCGGAATAGAGAGTACTCGTCATAATTGAGCGGTTAAGAGCATTAACGCGCAAACTTTAGGACGTGAGGTCGATCCCCATCGACGCGATTCCTTTTTTCGGTCTAGAATATCTGGGAAATAACTGGGAACTTAACACATTTTTTAAGCTTCAAATAGTTAAAATATAGATCTTTCCCCTGTAAAGGGATCGCTTTATCGACTGAAGTACTCTGATGGATCATTTTTAAATTAAGTTTCAATTATATTAGATGTCTCTGTCCAAAGGGACTTTGCCATTTTTAATTAAAAAAAGTTTTTTTTAAGTTTTTAAAATTGTCAGGTATAATTACTTAAATTCTTCACTTTTAGTAAAACACAAATGAATATTTAGAAATCCTCTTTGTAATGAGTTATTCCCGGCTTCCATACACGTAATTTTTACTAGTTGACTATATTGCTATAACACGACATTGAAAGAGAAAGCGTTAACACTAAAGAATGAAGCCCCTGGCTAATGTAGCCTTGAAAGTAATTCTTTTTTCTGCATAATGGTTGGCCTTCTAAAATAATTCCTTGCCTACGACATACCCCCTTTAAATTAATTTTATTTCTTCCTTCTTACTGGGCTAAGCTAGATAATAATCTCTGATTTCAAACGCGAAAACACATTTAAATGGCATCCTGTTCAGGTATACGGTTTTTAAGATCCACCGGTATACTATTCATGAAAATTTATACATTCTACTGATGTTTCAATTTCCTCTAAATTTTTTAGTAGAGAAATCATGTAAATTATCAATCCATATCTTCAATAAAAATCTATAGCCACCGTCTTAGTTGAGATTCTACACCTAGACGTTTTTCCCTTACAAGCTGCAGTGGCTTAATTCATTGTGTTTAAAAGCTTTTTGATCTTATAGAGTATTAGAATTTATTAATATTAACTAAAAAATCATATAAATATATGAGAGAAAACAATACATATGAGTATAAATGTATAGTTACCAGAGGCAACCGCGTCTCAAAATAATTATAGTCAATAATGGCTATTATAAAGCCAGAGGACGCATTTTAATGTCTTTTAAGATTAGTGTATATATGCGTAAAGTCATTCAATAACCTGTTTCCGTTTTCATTTTACTTCCAACTCATTGACGTAGGCGCTAGAGTTGATAAAAATGTTATACTATGCGTATTGAGAGCACATTGAATTCTGCTTAGGAGATCTTAGCTAAGTATGATGCGAGCATCATTTCCGGTTGAAAGATATGGTCTTTTTTACTCGGTCAGCATTCCTCACATTAGTTATAAGTAATCAGCAACAAGAATTAAGGGAACACATTGGTACACAAAGATAAGAATTGTGGGAGGTGATGAGTAAAGAATTGCATCATTTAAAGGATTTATAAGTTTTAAGCTTGAAGAGGTACAACTTGGACAGACTCATGAAGTACGTATATTATCGTAAAAGAAAGCCAAAAACGTGGATCAATATAATGGAAGTCTATGTGTTTCTAGCATTAAAAAAACGTAAAGTTAGGACCGAAAATTACCTAAGGTACTCTTTTAATGAAAATGCTTTCAATATTAACCGCGGGGTAAAAATGGAGTCGACCTACTGCTTTGGATCGGAAAGGCAATAGGTTCAAGAATTGCTAACGATATTAATGCAAAGCCATCGTTTAGAAAAATGAGCCAATATTTTGAGGTTGTTGGCATATATTTGATCGCTGAGATGGTTATACAGGTAAAGCTCCTAGAGAAAACCAAAAAAAAATGTGTTGAAGATTATCAGAGATACAAAAAGTAAGGTTAAATATAGGTATTTATAGTAAAAATGAAGTTACTTCTAGAGATAATATATTCGTTGCAGTAATGATTTAATTACCATAAAAGGTGATTTTGGTTATAGTGGTATTCATAGTAACTTTAAGGACTGTGTAAATAATAATATTAGTGATAGTAATAATAATAATTGGCATAATAGTAGTAGTGTTTGTACTAAAGTTAAAGAGGGCTCTATAGCGGGTATTACTTTTCACTTGATTCTAAAGTCTGGTTCAGAAATTAGTTTTACCACAATGCTTCTGTAGAGCGTTTAATTGGAAAACTTCATACGTAACCAGACTACCACATTTATAGTTTTTGGAGGAAATTATTGTACAGACAAGGTCGTACAAGTTAAACTTTCACTAAAAAATAACAAGACAGTCGAGATGCAGTCAAATGTAGCCAAGTGACAAATATAAAATTTTAAGTACCAAATCCATGTGGTCCCAAAATAAGGGGGAAACAAAAGAGGATTACTCAGCCGCAATTTAACAAAGTAATTTATTACATGTAGTATCAGGTTTTGATGGTATTGAAAGAGTCGCAAGTAAAACCGGCGTGCGTCTGTGAAAAAAAGCAACTTATGAGTTTGATATGTGACAAAATGTGGTCAACCATGTAAACATTTAGCTTGGAGGATACACAATTAGGATGGGTCGAACTTTTAAAGTATGATGCAAAGTAGAGTCTCGGAAGGTAGAACTAAAGAAAATGTTATGTCTGCTTGGTGCAAATATGAGCTGAAAGATGCCCAAATCAC